>NC_056726.1:769163109-769198163 GCF_019279795.1 Protopterus annectens | reverse complement strand
TTTTTGGCAGCCCTTTCCCTACTGGCCTCGACAAAGTTGGTTCCCCTTCCTATGGCCTCATCTAATTCATCAACCCTGGATTCTGGATCCAACTCCGGACGTGGTATCACATCCACAGGGTCTGATTCACCCATATATAGCAAGCCTCAAGCTGACAGCTTGGTTTCTTCACTTCCATTGATTGCCAGGCAAAGTAACCTATCCTCTCCTGTCCGTCATATACTTCTGGCTTCTCATAAACCATCCACCAGGAGGTTTTACTTTAGTAAATGGAAGCGATTCTCTATCTGGTGTCACAAAAAGGAAATAAGTCCCTTTTCAGCACAAATATCTACAGTCTTAGAATATCTATCTAACCTACTTGAATCTGGAGCTGCAGCTTCTTCAATCTGAGTCCATCTTTCTGCTATATCCAACTACCATAATGGTTTTGATGGCTCCTCTCTAATTTCTCATCGACTATGTAAATTTTTTCTGAAGGGAGTCGTACATGTCAGGCTCCCTTTGAAGCAATCAGTTGAGCCATGGGATTTGACCTTGGTCCGCCAGTCCTTAACTAGTTCCCCCTTTGAGCCAGCAGCCGACTGTGATCCGAACATTACAACCCCTCCCACCATCCTCCTCCTAAGACTCTTGGAGGTTCGTTTATGGTCCTTTAATCCTGAAAAGTATGTTGCTCAGAGAAAGCCTCCAGTTTCTCTCTATACTCTGTCCTGTCTTCTAGGCAAACTCAATCTGAAGTAATGTGGAGAGGGGCACTATGGGTAAGACTTGGCTCGAGAGTTTTCTGGCTGGCGCGGGCTTGGAAAAACGGCCGAGTCTTCCGAACTGAGTGTAAGTGGTATGAGTAGAGTCCCCATATCTCTATGGAATTGTGGTGTTTTTATTTTTGTCTGCTTCTAGATTATAAAAACTGGATTGTTGTCATGTATGAAGTTCAGGATTATACCTGCCTTAGTAATATCAGATGCGTCGGATGTAAGGATCCAGTCTAGGATGCTTTGTAGGATGGGTTATTAGTTGAGTAAACCGAAATAGTTATGTTTGTTGAGTTTATATGCTTAGTAAAGTCAGTACTGACATCTCTGAGAGTGATTGTATCATTTATTTTTGATTTGTTACTAGCCAAACCATGTCTGTTCTAGTGTATTGATATTATGAGATGTGGGGTTTGGAGGTAGACTTGAGACAGCTAGATAAACCTGTGCATATTTGTTTAGGTGAATTTTTACCAATAATTGTTCAAGTTTGTTAAACTGATAAATTTATATGGTAGTTTTAGTTACCTTTTTGGGTAGAGCAGTTTGAAATCTTCTGCTCTTTTGGAGACGTGTTACGTGCTTAGTATGTTAAAACCTGGTGGCAGGATTTTATTGTCTAAAATTGTGGCCTTTAGCCGTGTTTCTTTGCTTATAGGTCAGGCTAGTATTGGGCGATCTAGCAGTGTATCAATAATTTTATTGCAGATACTTCTTGCATTTAAATGGTATAGCTTTAGTCTGTGATCGTTGATATTTTGATTATAAAATGTGGGGCCTGGATTGTTGTCATTGTTACGACTGAGAAGGAAATTAGCAAGTAGAGGTGTATGGTGGTTTAGGAACTGTTCTCTCAGCTTGTCTACTAGTGTTTGGAAATGTTTTATAAGTTTGAAGAAGAGTTAATACTAGTGTGATGGAGGTGGTTGAGATGACTGAGGTTAACACTGATCATTGTATTCAAAGTCTGGTGCTAGTCGCTGTTAGTGGTCATGGTTTTGTAGTGTTGATGGATGTAAAGGAAAGGGGGTTGGTAAATGGTAAACAAAGTTAAAAAAATAAAATAAAACAAAAAAGTAATTATATATGATGATTAGAAAAAAAAAGTAGGTTATGTGAGGCACAGTTATATTACTATTTTAGATTATAATGTGCAGTAGATTGAATTTAGTTGTAATGCATTGTGTGCTCCAAGTTAATATCTATGTATGTATTAGAATTTCAAGCTGAAGATAAGAGATATGTAAGCCAGTGTTTGGAATTAAGATGTAATTCAAGTTTGGCTGAGGGCAAATGGTATGGTTAGTCTTACTTTAGACATGATAGAGGTCAAGTAGTTCAGAGTATTGATCAAAAGGTTTTCATGCAAAAGTTTTTTGTTTGTCTGAAAGAGTAAATAACTGCAGTAAGTAAATATTTGAAGTGTCAATTTACTTTGGATGGATTGGTATGCTTAGGAATGTAGCTCATTCAAGAAGCTAGTGTGGAGCTATTACGGCTTGTAAGTTGAAGCAGTATATCATGAGTGACGCACTCTGCAGACTGTCAGTGAGAAAATGATGTTGAGGGAAGGTAGAGTTATGGAAGTATAAATGTTGGAACTTGGGTGGGGTGGCTGAGGATGGTGGTAAGGGGGGAGAAAAGAGAGTCATGATTCAGCTTGAGGAAAACATAAGAAAATTATGTTATATTCATCTGTAAAAAATAAGAAGTAGGACATTCCACAAGTACAGATAAGTCCAAAGAGAATTATTCCCCTTTACTCAGCCCTAATTAGGCCTATCACAGAGTATAATGCCCCAGTTGACATATATCCATCCAGGCACATGCAACAACTGGAACTCCCACAGATACCGTTATAGCAAGATAAAAGATCTAAACAACATGTCCTAAATAGACCAACAGAAAGCCCTGTCACTATACTCAGTATCCTATAGACTGCTAAGAGGTGGCCTGTGTCTGGCTTATAAGGCATCCTCCGACCCAATACTGATGGATATAATGCACATCAGCAAGTCATGTGGCATCAGAAATAGTCAGTCTGGGGATGTAAACCTCTTTCTGCAACATCAACAGAATGGTTTGGAGTAGCAGGTATATATCTTGGAGGGTACCACTGCTCTGGGACATACTCCCCATCCACATGAAACAAAGTTTATCCCGATCCATATTCAAGTGCAACTTGGTTGTATGGATAGGAAACAGAAAATTTACCCCAGGACTGTCCCCTGTACTACTAATGGACAGATGCAGTTCCTACATGTTTTATCCCATGCAGGCGTCCCATCAAATTATCTGCGGTATGATCCCAGTTATTCCCATTAGCGGTAATATATAATTATTGACAATGGGATGGATAAGGCCAATCTCTAACCAAATGGGATAGGTTAATTTGAGCACAGAATGGGAAACTGGTAAGCTTAAAATGTCCTGCAAGGGCAGGTAGTCTAGTACTTACCTATGAACTTATGAACCTATGTGACCTTAATCATGTACACTACACAAACTAAAGAAGTCTTCCTCAAATGTAAAAAGAAAAATAAAGTAGGTCTCTTGAATATTTGGGCTAAGAAAGATGTTCTTCATGTTTCACTGTTGCAGTCATTATATTTGGGTTATCTGCTTGCAGGTAGCCCTCAGCCGGCCTGATTATCAAAGTCTTGGGTCCTGCATCGGATGCTGTCTCTTCTTCCATGATGTCAGGTAGTCAGGGGTATAAAGCATGCAGTCGACGCCATTACATCAGTCTTTCTTGCCGCATGGTGCCCGAAGCAGAAGCAGTTCGCAAGTGCCGTCAGCCGACTCCTGAAATTTTCATTTTCAAGTTTCAGAACTGAAGTCTTCAAAAAAGCTAAGTACCCCGTTGGGGATCCTTTTCCTTTCTCTAAACTGACGTCAGTAAAAGTTAACAATACTTATGGAAAGCAAATACCTCATAAAGATTTTCATTCGTACTGCATTCCTTGCTTAAGCCCAGACCACGACGTCCCCCGCTGTCGGTTTTGTGCCTTATTCAATCCTCGAACTGTTCGTCATCGGTTCATTTTTGCATCAAACTATTTCGGTACTCGGTTTAATTATCCAGAAATGGCTTCGGTAAGCCATCCAACTACCAACATTCCGAAAAAACGTAAAGATAAAGACCGAGACAGACCACATAGGTCCAAAGCTGCCGATGAAGCTTCCGTTAAGCTAGTCGTAAGTTCACCGGTACTCAGTGAGGCACTTTCGCAGCCCCTTATACCCGCTACTTCAGATTCTCAGGCATCTACTGAGACCCATTCCAAGTCCAGTATGCTGCGAGATGCTTTTTTCGACTATGGAACCTGCGGATGTCTCTACCTTGGATGGGTCCGGAACCGCTGTGCAGGCGCCGGCTTCTGAGGGTGTATTCAGGCCTACTGACTTGCATATCAAACCGACGTCATCTTCTTCATCAAGGCCTAAAACTCGACCCACGCCTAGAAAAACCACGTCCAAACCGCATGGTCAGGCCCATATGCCTAAAAAACAAAGCCAGCCTTCCCCTTCTAAGAGACATAGAATTTATTTACCTTCTGATCAGGATTCTGAAATTTCTGTTTCTTCTGATGACCAAGATTTGCCCTTATCTACCTATGAGGATTCTGATGCAGAGGACTCCATTCCTGCTTCCCCTCCAGAAGATTTTTCTTTTGGTGAAACTTTGCACACTCATAGGGAGCATTTCCACTGGGAAAGCCAGGATTACTCTGACTCCAAAAAGAGGCTTAGGGAATTCTTACTCCTACCTCAACACAGGCCTTTAGCTATCCCTCCTGTACTGGACATTGTAGATGATGCCTTCTTGGACTCTAGTCTGGCCCCTGACACTTTACCTCCAGCTCCCAGGAAACCTGACAGGTATTACAGAGTACCTGACTCTCACAAGTTCCTCTTTAAGAATCCTACTGCGGACCCAGAGACCATTTCACAGGACCCAACGGCATTAAGGCTACTACTGCCAAAAACCCTACCCCCTCTGATAGAGATTCCAGGGCCCTGGACAGATTGGGTAAGAAGGTATACACTTCTGCTACTTTGGCCATTAGGGCTTTAAACTGCCAGTTTCATATGTTAAAGTATCAGCAGCATATTATTGGACTACTTAAACAGAAAATTATGTTGATTCCTGACTGTGCTGAAAATAAAGAATTACAGGATTTAATGCATTCTGCTGAACAAGTTGGTAAACATAGTTTGCAATGTGGTTTTGACTCTTTAGAAGCATCTTGCAGGGCTGCTGTCACTGGGTCTGTTCTTAGAAGGCATGCTTGGCATAAGGAGCAAAATTTGCCAGATCATGTTAAAGCTAAATTGCTGGATGCTCCCTTAAACCAAGACCGCCTGTTTGGCAACAAAGCAGAAGTAGTACTTAAAAAGACTGAGGATAAAGCTAAATTTATGCAAACTGTTAAAGATTTCCTGCAATTAGTCTCCCAGATTTAGTAGACATTGGCCTTCTAAGAATTGGTCCTTTCCTGTTTCTTCCAGACCTTCTCAGTCCAAACCCCAGGAAAACCAGATCAGCTAGGCTACAGTCTCAAGGTACTCACAGGCCTAAGCAGTGGGGGGCTCCTACTTCCAAAGCTGGAAGTAGTAAGACACCCCCTATGGTAATCTGTCACAATGACTTAACCTTAAACCTTTCAAACCCTTCTCAACTGCCTGCTCCCTTAGGGGAAAAGATCGCCCTGCATGCAAAAAACTGGGAACTCATTACCCAAGACAAATGGGTTTTAAATATTGTTTCACAAGGATACAGATTCCACTTCCACACCTTACCAACCCAAAACGGTTGGCCAGATCTACCCCCAAATCAGTGGCAGAGGCTCAACAGCAGGTTCTCTCTCTTCTAAGTATCAGGGCTATTCACCCTGTCCCAGCAGAGGAATGGGGACAAGGTTTCTAGTCAAGAATTTTCCTGGTACCCAGAAACGACAACTCCTGGTGTCCTGTCCTGGACCTCTCTATTCTAAACACCTTTTTGGTAATCCCAAAATTCAGAATGCTAACTCTTCATTAGCTGCTTCCCATGCTAGGCAAAAATGCCTGGTTGGCAGCACTGGACTTAAAGGAAGCTTACCTGCACATTCCAATAAGGGAATCTTGCAGAAAATACCTACGCTTCAGAGCAGGCTACATGCACTATCAGTTCTCTGTACTGCCGTTTGGCTTATCTACTGCGCCCAGGGTATTCACAAAGTGCCTAGCTCCAGTCATTGCATACTACAGGCAAAGAAATATTCAAATATACTCATACCTGGACGATTGTCTAATTCAGTCAGAAAGCCAGGACATACTCTTAAATCATCTGGCATTTGTAAAGAAACTGCTAACCTCACTGGGGTACACCATAAATGAAAAGAAATCTCACCTAGTACCTGCCAACAAATTGTATTCCTGGGAGCAAGCTTGAACACAACTTCCCAGATGGCCTACCTCATGCCAGAGAAACAAGTTTATTTGACAACCTACTTCAAACTACTGGCCACAAAGACCCAGCTATCTGCAAGGAAAATACTGCAAGCCCTTGGGTTCATGGCCTCTTGCATCCTACTAATTCCATATGCAAGACTGCATATCAGGAAACTACAATGGTATCTAAAAAGCCTATGGTGTCAACATTCTCAGGATCTGAAATCAATGATTCCTATCATTCCTTGTATAAAGACAGAGTTCCTTTGGTGGGCAAAGACCTGCTACCACAACAAGGGACTGCCATTTACTCTACACCCTGCCGCCCAAACCCTAACAACAGACACATCAGGCTAAGCATGGGGGGCTGACTTGGCAGGGCAGTGCATTCAGGGCAAATGGACCCCGAGTCAAATGCACCTGTATATCAATCAAAAAGAAATGTTAGCGGCACAGAATTCACTGACGGCCTTCAAGGACCACATTCTTCCAGGAGAATTAATGGCAAAGACAGGCAACACCACTGTTATGTGGTACATAAACAAGCAGGGGGGAAACCACTCGTACCCTCTTTGCAGACTAGCCATGGCTCTGTGGAATACAGCCTTGAGCTACCAAGTGCAACTACAAGCTCAGTTCCTGCCAGGCAAGCTAAATTCACTGGCAGACGACCTAAGCAGAAATCACATGGACCCACACAAATAGAAACTGGAACCAAAGATATTCAACATTTTGAGAAACAAATTGGGGAGCCCAGAGATAGACCTGTTTGCCTCCCCTCAGAACTACCAATTGGACAAATTCTGCACAAGGACTTCCCACAGACAAGCTTGGAAAGTGGATGCCCTGTCCTTCACCTGGGAAATCTTTTCAGTTTATGCCCCCCCTGCCTCCCCTCTCGAAAGTTCTGCTAAAGATCAAACAGGACAAACCAAGGAAAATATCCATTGCACCAGACTGGCCACACTAACACTGGTGCCCCCTCTTGCACAGTATGTCACTGCTGGAACCATGGCACCTGCCTCAGACCTCTTCCCTGCTGTCCCAGCAGGAGGGCCAGATTCTGTACCCCCAGCTTCAAACCCTGAACCTTGCAGCCTGGCTAATTACCTGAGCTCTCCAATGCCATCCCTCAGTAAGCAAGTGCTGGATGTCATTCTGCAGGCAAGGAGGCCTAGTACTAGAAAATCCTATGCTGAAAAGTGGAAAAGATACTGTTCCTGGAGCCAGACTCGGGGGATGGGCATAACAGTGCCCAGCTTACCGCATATTCTTCAATACTTAACAGAGATGCTGCACAAGGGCCTTTCCTTTTCATCTGTAAAAATTCATGCCACAGCCATTTCAGCACATTATAATACTGAGCCACCCCTCTTCTCTCACCCCCTGCTGAAGCAATTCCTCAGAGGGGCCAAAAATTTAAGACCATCCAGGAGAGCCCCTACTCCAGCCTGTGACCTTAACTTTGTATTGGAAAAGCTCACTCTACCTCATTTTGAGCCAGCTGCATCTGCAGAGTTGAAATTCCTTTCTTGGAAAACAGCCTTCCTTCTAACCATCACTTCAGCAAGAAGAGTGTGTGAATTACAGGCCCTCATAGCAGTGGAGCCCTTCATCATCTTCCATGCAGACATGGTGTCCCTCAAGACCAACCCTTCCTTTATGCCCAAGGTGGTATCCAGTGTGGCCCTTAATCAGTCCATTCATTTGCCAACCTTCTTTTCTAATCCACAGAACAAAGGAGAACGAATACTGCACTCTTTTGGGCATGCACAGACAACTTAGATTTTATTTGGACAGGACTAAGCTTCTCAGGAAAACTGAATAGTTGCTAGTTGCCTTTGCTGCAGGGGCAGAGGGGAAGACCATTTCAAACAAACCATTTCTAAGTGGATAGGCCACTGCATTAATTTCTGCTATAAGCACCATGGAAAACCTACCCCACAGGGGATAAGATCACATTCCACCAGGGCTGCATCTACTTCAACAGCCTTTCTTAGAGGTGCCCTACCAGGGACATCCTAGAAGCTGCTACCTGGAGCTCTGTACATACCTTCACCAAGCATTACCATGTACCTATTTTTTCTAAATCCAGAGCTGGTTTTGCCACCGCAGTCTTGCAGGGCTTAATAGCTGGTCCTAATGCTCTCTAACTGCCTCCTCCCTTCCTTAGCTTTGGGAATCTACCCAGATGTAATGACTTGCAACAGTGAAACACAAAGAACATAGTACAGTTGTGTACACTTACCATAAATGTAGATGTAATAGTGTATTCACTGTTGCAGTCCTGGTTACCCTCCCTCCAGCCCCCTGATTTCTATTGTCTATAACTTTCTTCTTGTTTACTGTATTTAAGCTTACTGGTGTATTTGTTTTTTGTTGGAGGTGTAACCTTGTATATAATTGCTTCTCATTATGGGGCCACCTGACATCTGGGGCAAGAAAAACTGATGTAATGGCATCGGCTGCATGCTTTATACCCCTGACTACCTGACATCATGGAAGAAGAGACAGCATCCGACGCAGGACCCAAGACTTTGATAATCAGGCCGGCTGAGGGCTACCTGCAAGCAGATAACCCAAATGTAATGACTGCAACAGTTAATATACTCGAATATCTACATTTGTGGTAAGTGTACACAACTGTACTTTCCTAACTATGTCTATGAATCTAGTTACCATAGGACACATTAGCAAGAAAGCCATAATATACATGCAAAGTAATTATTCAGAGTAATTATTAGAGATAAGTGATTTCTACCTAAACATAGTTCTTAAATGAAAGAGGGATGTTCATCGTGTTTCACTGTTGCAGTCGTTACACTTGGGTTATCCGCCGGCAGGCGACCCGCAATCGGCCCGAGTTCCAAAGTCTTGGTCCGGCCTCAGTTGCTGTCTCCTCTTCCCTGACGTCAGTGCACCAGGGGTATAAAAGTTGCAACCGACGCCATTTTCTTCAGTCTTTCTTGCCGCGCGGTGCCCGAAGCAAAAGCAGTTCGCAAGTGCCGGTCGGCCGACTCCTGAGATTTTCAAAATTGAATTTCAGAACCGAAGTCTTCAATAAAGTTAAGTACCTTGTTGGGGAAACTTTTTCTTGCTCCAGACCGATGTCAGTAAAAGTTAATAATTGTATTTCTTGTGGGAAGCAAATACCTCATAAGGACTTTCATTTCACTCTTACTGCATTCCTTGCCTAGGCCCTGATCACAACGTTACTAGTTGTCGGTTTTGTGCTAGATTCAATAAACGCACTACTAAACATCGGTTTGAATTTGCTTCACATTATTTTGGATGAAGATTTAAGTATATAATGCTGTCGGATCAGCCGACGACCGCTATTTATAAAAAACGCAAAGACAAAGAAAGAGACAGGCATCCGACGTCCAAAACCGACGACGAAGCCTCTTCTAGGCCAGTCGCCGGTTCTCAGTGAGGGGCTTTCGCAGCCCCTGACACTCGCTACCTCAGAGCCACAGGCCGCAACCGACAGCCATGTGGAGGCCCCGAGGCCTGTGGAAACTCAAAGTACTGGCCCTACGGAAACTATGCCCTCCGAAGGGTCTGGAGCCACTGAGCAGACACCGGCTTCTGAGGGCATCTTCAGACCTTCACAACTTACTATTAAGACTACTACAGCAACAAAGCCAAAGACAAGGAAACAAGTGCAGCATTCTCCAGAGCAGTCATCCATGCCAAAGAAACAGATGCTAAAAATGGCCGAGGACCTTATTACTTTAATCAGGAGCTCCCATCCCCCTCCTGACAAAAGGCCTAAGCAAGACACTGATTATGATTCCTCTGATCAAGTTTCCATTTCCTGTGATTCTTCTTCTGATCAGGGCTATTCTCTCCCTCCTTATGAGGACTCTGATGCTGAAGAGTCCATTCCTTCAGCCTCTCCACCTGAGGATTATTCTTTTGGGGAAACCCTACACACCATGAGGGAGCATTTCCACTGGGAGAGCCAGGATTACTCAGAATCCAAGAAAAGGCTCAGAGATTTCCTTTTACTGCCTCAGCACAGGCCCCTGGCTATCCCCCCTGTGCTTGATATTGTAGATGATGTCTTTACTGAATCCAGTCTGTCTCCATATTCTTTACCCCCTGCACCAGTAAAGCCAGACAGGTACTACAGGGTCCCTGACTCTCATAAATTCCTTTACAAAAACCCTGCTGCAGACCCAGAAACAATTTCTCAGGGTCCTAAAGGGGTTAAAGCTTCCACTGGCAAAAATCCTGTCCCCTCAGTTACGGATTCCAGAGCTCTGGACAGATGGGGAAAAAAAGTTTACACTTCTTCTACTTTAGCTGTAAGAGCTTTAAACTGTCAGTTTCACATGCTTAAATATCAACAGTATCTCATGTCATTGTTAAAGCAGAAAATGATTACAAGTACAGAAAGTCCAGACAGTAAAGAAATACAGGAATTATTGCATGCAGTTGAACAAGTGGGAAAGCGTACTCTGCAATGTGGTTTTGATTCATTAGAGGCTTCTTGTAGAGCCGCAGTTACAGGCTCAGTTATTCGAAGACATGCTTGGTTGAAAGAGCAAAGTTTACCTGAGCATGTCAAGGTAAAGTTATTGGATGCACCACTACAGCATGATACTTTGTTTGGTGTTAAGGCAGAAGAGGTGTTAAAGAAAATGGAGGATAAAGCAAAGTCAATGCAAACGGTGAAAGATTTCTTACAGGTTCAACCACCTAGATTTAGCAGAAACTGGCCTTCAAAAAATTGGTCCTTTTCAGTGTCAGACAGGCCACAAAGAGGCAGATACAGACGCCCAAGAGGCAGATCTCAGCCCCAAGGCTCCTACAGACCTAAGCAGTGGGGTGATTCAGCCCCCAAAAGAGGAGAAGATAAATCACAACCCTATAGGAAACAAACACAATGACTTCCCTCTGCAAATGCCAAGCTCTTACCAGTTGATAGCACCCCTAGGGGGAAAGCTAGCACTTTTCTCAAACAATTGGCACATTATCACCCAAGACCAATGGGTGCTGAATATAGTTTCTCAGGGGTACAGATTCCACTTCCACACACTTCCAAAACTAAAAGGTATGCCAAACCTGTCACAAAACCAATGGGCAGAGGCACAAAAATAGATTGCTGCTCTTATGGAAATGGGAGCTATTTAAAAAGTTCCACAAGAAGAACAGGGACAAGGATTTTACTCAAGACTTTTCTTAGTACCCAGAAAAGACAAGGCCTGGAGGCCAATACTCGACCTGTCAATTTTAAATACCTTCCTGGATGTACCAAAATTCAAAATGTTAACACTACAACAACTCCTGCCCATGCTGGACAAGGAGACTTGGCTAGTTACTTTGGATCTCAAGGAGGCATACCTGCACGTCCCAATCAGACAATCGTGCAGAAGATACCTCAGATTTCTAGCAGGCTCAATACATTACCAATTCTCTGCACTGCCCTTTGGCTTATCTACTGCGCCCAGGGTCTTCACAAAATGCCTGGCTCCAGTAATTGCATTTTGCAGACAAAAAAGAATTCAAATATATCCTTACTTGGATGACTGCCTTATTCAAGCAGAGAGCAAGAACATTCTTCTAAAGCACCTGGCATTTGTAAAAAAGTTACTAATTTGCCTAGGGTACACAGTAAACGAAAATAAATCAAAACTAGTGCCCTCTCAAGAGATAATATTCCTGGGTGCAAGCTTAAATACATCTGCCCAGATGGCTTATCTCACGCCAGACAAACAAAGGCAACTGACTCATTACTTTCAAATGATGGCAAAAAAGACCCAGCTCCCTGCAAAAAAAAAATTCTGCAGACTCTGGGTTTCATGGCATCCTGCATACTACTAATTCCATATGCAAAGCTGCATATGAGGAAACTTCAATGGTATCTAAAAAGTGTTTGGACTCAGCATTGTCAAAGCCTAGAGACAATCATAACCTTAATCCCCTGCCTACAACAGGAGTTTCGATGGTGGTCCCAGGCTTGTCACCACAACAAGGGACAGCCTTTCACCGTACCTACAGCCAAGCAGACGATAACAACGGATGCATCGGATTATGCCTGGGGAGCACATATGGCAGGAAAATGTATTCAGGGCACATGGCCCAGGGATCAAATGCATCTTATCATCAATCGAAAAGAGATGCTAGCTGTACAAAATGCCCTGACAGCCTTCAAGGACCTAATACATCCAGGACAACTACTAGTAAAGACGGACAATACCACAGTTATGTGGTACATAAACAAGCAAGGGGGCACACATTCCTACCCCCTATGTAGACAAACCATGACTTTGTGGAGCACAGCACTGACCTACCAGGTACATCTGCAAGCACAATTCCTGCCAGGAACAAAAAATACACTGGCAGACGAACTAAGCAGAAATCTCATGGATCCTCACGAATGGAAGCTAATCAGACAAGAAAGGCCAAAAATGATCCTAATTGCACCAGACTGGCCACGCCAGCCATGGTATCCAGTCCTAAAAACTCTGTCTCCGGACCCACCTTGGCCTCTTCCTCAAATCCCTCATCTTCTGACACAACAAAACTATCAGATTCTGCACAGTCAACTCAGTACCTTACACCTGTCAGCATGGCGAATAATGTAGCCACTCAGACTGCAACTCTCTCTAAAGCTGTAATGGATGTAATTGGGCCCAGCACTAGGAAATCTTATGCAGAAAAATGGAAAAGATTCTGTGCTTGGAACCAGGCACAAGGACTCGACCCACTGGTCCCTAATATACCTCAGATTTTACAGTGCTTGACTGAGATGTTGGACAAAGGCCTATCCTTTTCATCTATTAAAATCCATGCCTCTGTCATTTCAGCTCATTACAGTGCGGATCCTCCTATTTTCTCACATCCTCTACTACGGCAGTACCTCAGAGGGGCAAAGAATATAAGACCCCCTAGAAGAGCACCAGTACCAACTTGGGTCCTCAATTTTGTTTTAGAGAAACTAACACTGCCTCCATTTGAACCAGCCAGCACAACTGATCCTAAATTTCTGTCATGGAAAACTGCTCTGCTCCTAGCAATAACTTCAGCAAGAAGAGTCTCAGAGTTACAGGCATTGATGGCTGTAGAACCATTCCTCATTTTTCATCAAGACAGGGTTTCTCTTAGAACAAACCCCACATTCATGCCAAAAGTGGTCTCCAATGTGGCCTTAAACCAAACCCTTCATTTGCCTACTTTCTACCCAAATCCCCAGAATAAAGGGGAAAAACTTCTGCACGCTTTGGATATACTCAGGCAGCTACGATTTTACTTGGACAAAACAAAAGCTTTCAGAAAAACTGAGCAACTGTTTGTAGCTTATGCTGCAGGATCACAAGGAAAGCTAATTACAAAGCAGACAATCTCCAAATGGATAGGACACTGCATCCACTTCTGTTATGCACAGCATGGCAAACCTGTACCTAAGGGCATTAGGCCTCATTCTACCAGGGCAGCAGCCACATCAGCAGCTTTCCTCAGAGGAGTACCAACCAAAGATATTTTAGAAGCTGCAACCTGGAGCTCAGTGCACACTTTCACCAAGCACTACCACCTACCTCTCTATTCCAAATCTAGAGCAGGCTTTGCCACTGCAGTTCTGCAGGGCTTGTTAGCCTCGCCAAATCCAATCTAGACCCAGCCACCCAACCTCAGCTTTGGGATTCTACCCAAGTGTATTGACTGCAACAGTGAAACACGACGAACATAGTACAGTTGTGTACCTACCATAAATGTAGATGTTCGAGTGTATTCACTGTTGCAGTCCAGGTTACCCACCCACCATCCCCCTCTTTGCTGGGACCATTCTGTACTTCTCAACTCTATACAACCTATGTGGTGTATTTGCTTGTAGATGAAATAAATGTTTATAGTATTATATGCATTGTTGTTTGGCATACTTATATCTTTTCAGCCTTCCTATCTGGGGGCACCTGACATCTGGGGCAAGTAAAACTGAAGAAAATGGCGTTGGTTGCAACTTTTATACCCCTGGCGCACTGACGTCAGGCAAACGACACCGGACCAAGACTTTGGAACTCGGGCCGACTGTGGGTCACCTGACAGCGGATAACCCAAGGGTAATGACTGCAACAGTGAATACACTCAAACATCTACATTTATGGTAGGTACACAACTGTACTATTCTTGTCATGGTTCTGGTGGTGGTGGGGTGTTGGAAAAGCCATAGCACTACCTCAGCTGCAGATCCCGATTGTAGTTCCAGAGCTGCTACTGAGTTATTGGGATCTAATAGACAGTTTATGTAGTTTTCTCTTATGTTAAACAAGTTCAGCATATAACCAAGGGTATATGCTACAGCCAAGAAATCCTGCAGGTGACAGAGCTAGTGGAAGATTAAAAAGTTTGTTGAATTTAGATGTTCGTACATGGATCACCGTTGCAGTAGACTAAGCTCTATGGGCATTACCCCTGGCTCAAAGCTTTGGGTGCCTTCCGTGCACTCCAACTGCCAGGAGTGCTGAATGCACTCCCTGTAAAAGGCAGTTGGAGCACCAAATTACTTCAGAGCTCTTTTTTGACACCAAAGTGAGTGCTTCATTGGTGGCCATGTGGTTATGTCTTGTCAGCTAGCAGTCTTTCTACAGCTGAGCAGATAAGTTCCTAGTGGGAAAAATCTTCCTATTTTATTAATGTTCTGACTAAACGTTGTACCTTTCTTGTCAAAATTGTTGCTTTTACTAAAAAACAGTGACTTGGTCCATTTTAGCACCGAGGCAATGGAATTGTTATGTTGGTGGTTTTATAAACGTTTGTGTGAAAAATGTTTACTTTTTGACAAAAACTAATTTGTACTTATTTATTTATTTATTTATTGCAGTTGGTTTACCAGGATAGTCCATTGGGCCGTAAGAACCCGTTTTCAATGGAGTCCTGGGGAGAAAAGCTCCAAAAACAAAATATACATTCAACATTTGACAGTGACAATGTAGGTACAGACAGTTATTAATAGTATGAAGGCAGACTAAGAGTAAAACTTATCAATTATGGAATATCAGTAATAACAGTAAATACTATGAGATGAGACATACTAGTTAGTGGAACAAATGTAAACATTAATACAGATTAGAGAACAAACAAAGTAAACTGATTAAAGTAAGATATTGTACAGAATGATATTAGGTAATGTTAGTTATGTAGGGTGGGAGCAAGAGCATTCCCACTGTGATGCTAGATGTAAGAAAAGAGACTTTTTGAAGGTAGAGTGGTTTGAGGTGGTGCGGATGAGTGGAGGTAGGGAGTTCCAGAGACGAGCGAGGCTGAAGGAAAGAAGGTTTTTACCTGGGGGATGAGTAGGTTTGTGCACTTCTAGTAGATTTTGATTATTTGACCTTAGAACTCTGTTAGGTAGGTGCATTTTAAAGGCAGAGGAAAGGGAGGGACAGAGGGAGGGGTTTAGAATAAGCTTATGGGCTAGAGTTAGTTGAGTATAAGTTAGTTGATTGGGAAGTTCTAGCCATTTTAGTTTATGGAGGGATAAACAGTGGTGAGTGGAGGACTTATGGCTGGTGGCGAATTTTGCGATTTTGTTATAGCAGGAGCTAAGCTGTTTTTTAATAAGGGACTGGAGATTAGTTAGTAGTGGGGCGCCATAGAGAAGGGAGGGGATAAGGAAGGAAGTAGAGAGGGTAATTTTAGTAGCAGCTGTGAGGTAGGCATTCTGTTTATAGAGCATGCCAAGTTTTTGATGAGTTTTTTTGATGTTTGTTTGCAGGTGGGAGTTAAATTTAAGTTGGTTGTCTATTAGGACCCCAAGTAGTTTGGTCTCTGGCACTATTTCAAGAGGCGAGTTGTTTTGGCTAGTAACTAAGAATGTATTCATGTTGGGAGGGGTGATTTTAGAAGGAGTAAATAACATTAGTTTGGTCTTGGTAGCATTGAGAGCAAGATGATTACTTAGCATCCATTGCTCTGTGGAAGAGAAGGCATCTTGAGTGAGTTTTTGTAGTGTAGTGATTGAAGAGGCAGAACAGATGATAGTAGAATCATCTGCATATTGGATGATGCTGGAGAGTGGGATCGATTTGTGGAAGTCGTTAATAAAAATATTGAAGAGAAGAGGACCCAGTATGGAGCCTTGTGGGACTCCTGTAGGGGTACTAAGGAAAGAGGAGGTGGCTTTTTTCCATTTTACAGCTTGATTTCTGTTAGATAGGTAACTAGAGAACCAGTTCAAAGAGGAGGAGGATAGGTAAAGTTTGGAGAGTTTAGTTAAGAGTAGGCTGTGTGAGATAGTATCGAAGGCTTTGGAGAGGTCAAGAAGTAAGGTGGAAACAATTTGTCCAGAGTCACGGGCTTTGTTTACAATTTCAAGGAAGGAGAGGAGGGCAGTCATAGTGCTATGATTGGGTCTGAAACCGTGCTGTGTGGGAGTTATAAGATGGTTGTCTAGGAGGTGAGGAAGGAGTTGAAGTTGGACACATTTTTCTAGGATTTTTGAAATGGGGGACAGGATGGCTATGGGACGGAAATTAGTAATGTTATTATTGTTACCACCTTTGTGTAGAGGTATAATAAAGGCTTGTTTCCAGATTTGGGGAACTGTACATTCTTGTAGTGATCGGTTTATTAAGATGCTAATGGGGTAGGCAAGAGTATCAGCTGCTATACTGAGAAAGTAAGAAGGGATATTATCAGGAGCATTGGTACATGGTTTCAGTTTCTGAAGGAGTTTCTTTATAGTAGATGTAGGTATGGGATTTAATGAGAAGAGGTTGCAGTCAGGAGGGGGGAAGTTATGGTGTGGTGGAGATGAGGATAGAGTTTGTGTGGAAGAGGGGGTAGATGAGTTAGTGGGTGCGGAGTAGGGTGAAGAAGTAGAGAGAGAGGGGGTGGGGGGGGGGTATTGGATAGCAGGGAGGTGTTAGAGAATGAGGAGGTCAGTTTGGAGATAGAGTCAATAAAGAAAGAGTTAAATTGGGTGGCTAAATCAAGTTCAGGAGCATTTGGGTCAGGGTAGGAGTATCTGGTTTACTAGGGTGGAGGAGAGTAGAGATCCCTTTCCAGAATTTTTGAGGGTTGTTTTTATTGTTGTTTTGGAGTGTATGGAAGTAGTTTTGACGATCAAAAGTAATGAGTTTTTTTACTTTATTTCGGAGCATTTTATATTCGTTATGGAGTGGTGCTATCTTACGTTTTTGGTAGCGTGCCCAGACTTTGTCTCTCTGTCTCATGGTAGCAAGAGTACATTTGGAGAGCCATGGGGCTGATTTAGTTTTAATTCTCTTTGTCCGTAGGGGAGCTTGGGAGTCTAGTAATTTTAAGAATGTTGAGTTGAAGTGTGAGACCGCATTGTTTAGAGGTAGAGTTTTTAAACAATTCCAATTTATAGCTTGTAATGAGTTTGAAAAGGTTATTGGGTTAAAGTTTTTTTGGTCACGGATAGTAATATAGTTATGGGTTCGTTGAAGGATAGTGGGAAGCCGGTGGGTAAAGGTGGGTATGTGGTCACCAAGTGGGTCAGGGAGAGTGCCACTGTTGGTGTAATAGTGAGGATGGGAGACAAGAATCCAATCTAATATACTCCCATTGGAGGAGGTTTTGGCAGGGTGGGTTACTGAAGTGATTAGTTGTGAGAAATTATAGAGGTTGATGTTAATGGGGTTTGTAGGAGACTGGATAAGGGCCCAGTTAATGTTAACATCTCCTAGGATTATGGTTTCATTATTAATGTTACTGGATAGCCAGGAAAGGATAAGTTCGAGTGTGGGAATATTGTCGCCTGGGGGGATATAAAGGGAAGCTATGCATATGTGTTTATAATTATTGATTTGTAGTAGGGTAAGGAGTAGTTCGGCGTTGTTGAAGTGTGGAATAGGTTTATTGTAGGGAGTAACTACTAGGGAGGAAGAATATAGAAGGGCTATTCCTCCGCCTTTTTTGTGAGGTCTGTCTTTTCTTATGATGGAGTAGTTTGGAGGAACTATTTCAGAGTCTTTAATGTGTGGTTTTAGCCAGGTTTCAGAAATAGTCAGGATGTCAGGTTTATTGTGTGTGAGCCAAGCGTGAAGGTTTGGGACTTTGTTTACTATGCTTTGGGAATTTAAGGAAGTGAATAATAGGGATTTATTTGTGGTGGTTGTGGTGGTGGGGCCTGGATTAGGATGAATGTCTCCAGATATGAGGGCACTGATCAGATATAGCATGGAATAGTTTAAGTGAGTAGTTAGCAGGGAGATGAGATTGGGTTCTTTTATAAATTGGAGGGCTTTACTAGTAGTTATGGTGATAGGATAAGTATGATAGGAAATAAGTTTGTGCTGAATAAGGAGGAGGTTTTCTGAGGGGTATAAATGAGGGGAAATAAGAGAGTATGAGTGAGAAAAAGGAGAGCTGTGAGGGTTAGTTATATGAAAGGGTTGGAAGTGGGTGAGAATTGTGGGCTGGGAAAGATGGTAGAAAGAAGATAAGGTGAGGAGTAGTAACAGTGAAAATAAGAGGAAGGAGTGTTTAGAGAGCATGTTGTGAAAGAGTTAATAGTATAGTAGTATAAATATAGAGAAGTAAGGTATGTAGGAAATAGTGTGTATATAGGAACTGGATGTTATCCAGGTAGTAGTTAGTGTATGGAGAGTTGCAATAGGTTGGAGGGGGTGTGGTTTGGGAGTGGGAATAGAGTGGGATTGGTTATGTAAGTTGATAATGGGGAGTCGACTTTAAGTTGGTTTTGGTGGGAAAAAAGGAGAGTGAGTTTTGTAAGTGGGATAGTGATTGGATAAGTGTAGCAGTGGGTGTGGTTTTTGCAGGAATAAATGTAGATGTACTGGGGGCGGGTGGGAATTGGGGGCAGGGTAGGGGAGCGGAGTGAGCCCGCAGGGCGAACGGAGTGGGTAGAGCCCAGAGAGCAGAAGAGGAGCGAGAGACTATCAGTGGAGCAGTAGTACTTAAGTTTTATGTGTCGGACAGGATAGTATGCTTGTAAGGGACTTTTAGTGATTTGTTTACTTAAAAACAACTTATTCTGTGGCATTCTTCTTACCAACTCCTTTGAGTTTCACTCCCCACTATCCAGACCACTTTCTTGGTTTACTAATGGAGCAGCAGTCAGTCTCCATGGTTCATCTTCCCCAGCTTGCAAAAATAAATAAATAAAATCTTTTTAAAGACTTTTCAAGGGATAATTTGGCTTCTGGATTGTCTCAGCCACTGGTGGGTGACTCAGCTGTGGCCAGTTGTTCCTTAGACCACCCATCATGTTTCTCCTAGTCCTCTTGGTGTAGCCTTCCAAGCCACCAAAGACCACTGCTCAGCCACATCCTCTCCGGCTGTAGGGATGCCCATAGTAGGCAAGGGAGAGCCACTTTTATCACTGTCTGGAGGAAGAATCAGTTGAAGGGTTGAAGGGTCTTCACTTGGCAGAGAAGGGATTTGAGATGCTGGGATCAATATGCCAAAGAGCCAGACATTATTAAGGTAGAGTGTGCTTTGAGAAAAACTTCCAGTCACCTGTTTCTTTGGACAGAGCAGATTTACTGAGATTTGACAAGGAACTGATTACTGCTTTTTCCTCATCTTTTCAGCCTACTAGGAGAAAAAGAAACAATTAATTCTACTTCTTATAGGATTTTCCAGTCAGAAGAGCAGCTAGTGTAAGGGGAGGGTTATACTTCAGAAGCTTCTTTCCAGTCTGAGCATTCTAATTCTGAGGACAATGTTGCATCATAATTCTTTCATTTTATCTAACATGAACAGTGGGACCAAAATGAAATTCATATGGTATAGAAAGTGATTTCTTACCGATACAGATGCCTGAAGCAGCATCCATTCCTCCTATATTGCTGACTTTAGAGAATGATTTTCTCACTTCATCAAGCCTCCCTAATGGTAAACCTTTGGTTAGGGTGCTGAATCCCAATCCTGGTGCCAGGACTGGAAAAGTTGACAGTGCAGAATCCTTAAAATATGGAAACATTCCTACAATGGCCCCCCCCCCCCCGTTGTAGAAGGAAGTAGTAGTCCACAAAAATTACAAAAACTGATAGGCCAAAGAAGAGCCATAAAGACGATAAAGTGGACTATTGAGGATAAGAAAGAAATTATGTATTGTTACTATTATGCAAAAAGCACAGAATTTCCAGGCAGAAGATATACAAAAGGATTTAGAGAGAAATTAGAGCAAAGAAAAATACTTCCACAGGAACAACTGTCATAAGCTTCAAATGAAAATGTGTGTTCATTAATACAACAAATTTGTGAAAAACAGTATATAGATCAAGAAACTTTGATCTGTTTGGAAAAAGAAGCATCTGAGAAAGTGCAAAAATATAAACAACAAAACCTAGAGATATTTGAAAAGTATGAAAAGAAATATGGACATGGAAAGAAAGAGAGATTTGATATGGTGCAATATTTATGCAAAGGAGAAAGCCAAATTAATAAATGTAAAGAAAGCAGCCCCAAAGATATTCAAAGAAGAATGCAGCCAAAGGCATCCAGATATGGAAAATTTTGCAATAAAAAAATAATATCACAGAGAGGGAATGTAGAAAAAAAGATTAGTAAAGTAGAAGTTAAATAAAATAGAAGAAGTTATGGAGTACCTGCGAAGTGAAGGATTTGGTGTAGAAGGTCTAACACAGGTTACATCACAGCATGATGACGTGAGTCCCCAAAGTAAGGAGAATCAGGAAGATCAGGAGACATCTGAAGAAGAAATATGGACATTGGAAAGAAAAAGAGATTTAATATGGAGTAATATGTATGCAAAGGAGAAAGCAAAGCTAACCAATACAAAAAGAGCAGCACCAAAGATATTTGAAGGAAATACAGGCAAAGAAATCTGGACATGGAAAACTTTACAATACAAAATATAAGACAAAGAGGAAAAGTAGAAAAGGAGATTAGTAATGGAAAAGTTAAAGAAATAGAAACTGAGGTTATGGAGTACCTACGAAGTAAAGGATTCAGTGTAGGAAATGTAATTCAGAAAGCACCACAACAGGATAGAGCAATGAATATCCAAATTAAGGGGAAACCAGTGGAATAGAAAGCAATTGGTCAGGTGCCATATGAAGAAAATTTGGAGCCGTCCACAGGAAACCAGTATAAATATTCACTTGAAGCTGGACAGCAAGGGAAGGAACAGGAAACTGTGGAAACTCTGATGCAGTCAATGTTGAGAAGTGATAGGCCAGCATGTTCCCATATGACAGAGCAACGGATGGCACAGGATGAAATTGAAAAGAATGTGCCCCAGGAAGATGCTATAGAACTTTCTATAGAATGCCCACAGGAAATGGAAAACAAGGGATATACCCTCAGTTTGGAAGAAAATGAGCCAAGAGGAGAGTTGCTTGATTTAATAGACATAGATAGATATATTAAGATCAATGAAAAAAATAGAATGCAGAAGGTCAATAAAACCCATAAAGTCAGAAGTCTGATAAAATGAACACAGTAATTAGGACTGTTCATAGAGACCCATGTGATAGAGACCCATGTGATATAACAGAAGTAAACAAGATGTACTGTATTACTGTGCAGCTAAATTAATAGCTGATAAAGTTCTACCACAAGAACACAAGGTAGTGAGGGAAAGGAAAAGAAGAAATCAAATACCATCATGGAAGTATCGAACAGAGAAAACTATAAAGCAATTAAGACAGGAAGTGTCACTGTTAGACTATAGAAGAGGGAGTAGAGCAACAAAAATACTAAGAAAGATAGATGTGATAAAAGCAATGCACAGTATTAGAACAGACCAAGATCTATCATGCACTATCGCAAATAAAAAACTAAAAATTTCAGCGCAGGTGGAAAAAGTAGGAGATATGCAGATAAATATAAAGGAAAGGTACAGAATAAGCAATTTATTGATGACCCAAAAAGGTTTTATAGAGAATTGGGAAATGAGGTAAAAGGAATTGAAATACCGCCAAAAAAAAGAAGAAATAGATACATTTGGGAGAAGTATGTATGAATATCCTGTGTAATATAACAAAGATGCTAAATGGACAGAAGCAGTAAAAGAAAGAATAAGAAGTTTAAAGGTACAGGATATGAAAAGGGATGAAGTAACAGCCAGAAAGATTGAAATAAAGCTAAAAAAAGCCTCTAATTGGAAAACCCGAGGCCCAGATGCAGTACTTAACTTTTGGTTAAAAGTATTAACATCTTTGCACAAAGATTTAGCCAAGAGTAAGAACTATTTATATGTGCATCCTGAACAGACACCAACCTAGCTACCAACTTAGCTAACAACAAGAAAAACAATGCTCCTACTTGAGTGAACCTGCAAGCTATCCTAAAAATTATAGACCAATAACATGCTTTCCACCAACGTATAAACTGTATATGGGAATTGATGCTGACAGAGTTTATAGTCATTTAGAAGAAAACTCAGTTATGGCAGTAGAACAAAACAGGAATAAAAGAATGTCATATGAAGCAAAGGATCATTTGTTGTTAAATAAAATCATAATGGAGAACTATAAAAAGGGTTATAATCTAAGTATTGCATGGATTGACTACAAAAAAGCATTTGATAGTATCCCACATTCATGGATAAAAGAGTGCTTAAAAATGTATAAGATAAACCCTACACTGATTGATTACATTGCAGTGACCATGAAACAGTTGCAGACCATTTTGCAATTAAGCCATGATAAAGGGCAAATTATTAACCCAGGGATAAAAATTCAAAGGGGTTTATTCCAGGGTGACTCTCTGTCACCATTGCTATTCTGCCTTGCCCTTAACCCATTAAGCTGTTTACGTAACAGCTTAGACCATGGCTATAATTTAGCTCCTAGAAAGCAATAAAGTATAAAGACTTCTCATCTTCTTTGTGTCAATGATTTAAAACTGTATAGCTCATCAGATGAGGAACTGAAAGCACAACTGCAGGTTGTCAGAACTTTTTCAGGTGATATAAGAATGTCATTTGGCCTTGGTAAATGTGCAAAAGCAACCTTTAAAGCAGGAAAACTGCAGCACCAGGAAAACATCAGTTTGGGACAAGAATGTGATATAAAAGAACTTGAGCAAGAGGGAGTGTATAAATATTTGGAAATCAATGGATCAATGCTCACTAAATGATTTATAAAATTCCGTGCATACCAAGATTATATATTCACTGTTCCGAAGGAAGGATGGGCCTCCTTGAAATTGATTACATGTACAGATCTGCAGTCGTGGGACTCCACACATATCTGTTGACCTCACAAGACCCAAATGTAGTGAGTTTTGAAACATGAGGAGAATAAATCTAAGATGACTTCTCTGCTTAAACTAGCAGAAGCATATTGGCATCATGCAGGAATGGAAATCACACCAGAAGTAGATATAAATCAGGCAGCAACTGAATGTGCCAAAAAACAAAAGAAAGAATATAAGGTGAACGACCAGATGAGAAGGCAAGAAATGTGGAAAATGCATAAATATAGTTGCAAGTATAGAAAACTTCTGGAAGAATCTCATGTTGATCAGGAATGAACGCAGGAATGGTTAACGAGAGGCAAATTCAAACCAAGAGATGAAAGGTTAATATTGGATGCCCAAGAGAGTGGGCTACGTGTATGCCGGTTTACAAAGTCCATTGAGCATGTGGGAGAAATAGACAAATGTAGATTTTGTAAAACTGAATTGGAAACAGTCACACACCTCGTTGTTGCTTGTGACATACTAATGGCAGATGGACTGTATATTGAAAGGCATAATAATGTGGCAAGACTGTTGCAGTGGGGATTGTGCCAACATTATGGCATTGAAGTGGAATGAAAACACTGGAAACATGAGCCGCAAAGCATCATAGAAAATGATGGAGTTCATATCACATGGGATTACCCATTACCAACAGTTAAAAAGATAGATGCTAGAAAACTGGATATAGTGGTCCAAGAAAAGAAGACAAAAGTAGCATTGATCATTGAAATCGCCACACCCATTGACTACAGTGTGTTGCATACAGAGAGACACAAAGTCATAAAATATCAGGATCTGCAGGCAGAAATGAGAGCAATGTAGAAGAAAGATACCCAGACAGTTCCAATGGAAGCTCCAATGGAACTGGAGGAGCAATGGGTCTTATAAAAAAGAATATGCAATCGTGCAATCCATGTGCAATCGTGCAATCCATGTAACCCCGTATGAATTACAGAAGGAGTCATTACTGAGCACATTGTGGGTGCTGCGAAGAGAACTTTTGGCTGACATCAAAGATCAAACCTATACTAATTTCATGAACTTTAATCGTACTTTGACTTAGGAATAGGGTCCATTCCCGTCATGGTATTAAAAACGCAAAAGATTTGGAGAAATTAAAAAACAAGAAACCTTTGGTCTCTAAAAGGTATGACAGGTTGTATACGGTGACCAAGACCCTTAAGTATCTGTCTTGTAATCCTAAAGCAGATCAGCAATCGTTAATTTAACCAAATCTGCTGCTCCTAAACGGGCTACTGCTACTAATCCCAAAGACTGGAAAGCAATTAATAAATTGGAGAAGAAAATCCATTCTAGTTCTTTACATTCAACATTTTTGAATTGTTAAGCTTGTATGTTAAATTATGTTGCAGCTGACCCTTCCTGTAGGGTTACTGCATTTGGGTCAGTTTGTAGGAAACTTGCTAGGTTTCATAAGCAAACCCCTTTCTGAAGATGTTAAATCTGACATTTTAATCTCTTACATAGATAAGGAGATCTGTTTCGTCCTTTTGTAGCTGAGGTACTGCAAATGTGATGAAAGAGGAAAACTACAAGGAGTGACTTAGATTTTCCAGACCTCCTTTTTTATACCAAATAATAGATGTTATGTTGTCCTATCTCGCCTTCATTCATACAATGATGTGTTCGGAGCCGATTGTCTGCTCCGACTCGGCCGAATACACAGCTGAAAGACTCAAATTTGGCTTGTGGCAAGTAGGTATCCCATAATGCAGTGGTGTAACTCCTCAGATCTCGTTTGCCACTTTACGGAGTTGGATGCGCTCTTCTTGGCCGTGGCTAAGTTGTGAAAAATTTTCTACTTATTACTTTATTAGAACCTTTAATCTTTTCTGTACATGATTTTTTCTTGCATTGTAGTTACATAGTTAGTTTTCGAACTAGTAATATCTAAATTCTTATGGCTATTATTCCCTTTGGTGCTGCCTTTGGCCGTTGTTTCGTAGGCCTTACGGTATCTCTTGTAGTGGTTCTTGTTGTTGTGTCTTGTCGTATAGATTAATAGTAGCTCGTTTAAGTTGGAGAGCTCTTCGCCCGTTTTAGTTAGAGGGCTTGTAGTTGGTGTGTTGTTTTTTTCTGGTAAATAGGGCCGTTTTAGTTAGAGGCCCTATTTTCTTCCCTTGTTATCTGTCTCCTCAGTGTTTCCTGTAGTTAGCTATAGATTAGTAGTTTTAGTAAGTAGATTTTCTTGTTATATTGTGGCCTTTATAGTCATCATGTCCAAAGACCCAAAGGAGAGGGAACATAGCCTTCGGGCTTCAAAAAATGCCAGAAGTGTTCACAAAAAATTTCTATCACTGACGGTCATGCCATATGTGTGTACTGCCTTGAAGCTATTCATTTACAAGAGGATTGTACATTCTGTCACACCTTCAGTGCCAGGGTTTTACAAGAAAGGAGAAACAAATTGAACCTTAAGAGGCTCTTAAAGCCAACTTTTGAGGAAGCTATTCACAGTTCTTCTTCCTCTTCTTCTAAAAAGGACAAACCTCAAAAGAGACAATCATCTGCTACATCAGCTCAGTTGGAGCTGCCAGTCAAGTTACCAAACATTTCTAAGGCTACTACCTCCTCGGTTCCACAGTCCTCGGATCCGTCGGAGGTTATATTGATTGACAAGCCTGGTTCTTTAGCTCCAAAGTCTTTGGAGCTGCAAGATACCTCTTCTCGGAGCCGGTCCACGGTTTCCCCGACTCTGAGATCTCCTAATTTGCACAGGTTTCATTCTCCATCCCTATCCTCCAGGACCACCAAGAGCTTATCTGACGATGATGTGGAGCGGGTGGTACGCAGACTCTTGAAGTCGCCAGCGCTAACCAAATTATTTTTGGCTCCGACCCATTTGGTCCCGGAGCCTACTATACCAATCGTACCCACTGTTGTTCCTCCTCCAAGCCAATGCTGGGTACCACTTACTGTGGATCCGTCGATTCCGAGACCCCCTTCGGTGTTCACAGAGCCGACTTCTGCTCCAACACTCTCAGTGCCGTCCGGAGAGTATGGGAGACGGGGTTCCCTGGTCGGCCCCGATCGTCTTCGGCGCCGAGCCTGCCCTTGGAGCGTCAGGCCGGGTTAGCTTGGCTCCTATATCTGCATCGGGTCCGATCTTGCTGGTTCCGGTGGCTTCCTCTGTCTTCTTGGAGCCGAGGGAGTCTTTGGAGCCGGCGGGATCCGCCTTTGAGCTGATGAGGAGTGTGTTGTCTGCCCATACAGTTCCACATAAGGATACCAGCACTCGTTCCCGTAAGGCACCAGCTACTGTCTCGGCACCACCCATTCTACAAGACAGCAGAGATCCAGAGTCTCAGGATCTCCCATTGGGCAAACCCCTCTCCTCCAAGGCCTCCCCAGAATACCTTTCTGAGGAGCTACCTCAGAAGAGAACTTGCAAGAGAAAGCATGTAGACTCTCCAGATGAGTCTGTCACTTCAGATACTGACCTCGGGAAGTCGAAAGGGTCCCCATGGTCATCCTCTGATGATATCTCATTTGCACATATTCTGGAGATCCAGAAGCAGAGAGATGGCTGGCAGGCCACCTCCCCTTCTGATGAGGAGTCGGTGTACTCGAAGGCTTTTGGATCTCAACCTTCAGCCTCCTGAGTGTCTCTGCCTTTTGATGAGCTAATGGACCTGGTCAGTCGAAAGGCATGGGAGTCACCTGACATAATGGAACCAGTCCCTCAGAGGTCAAACAAATTCTTATCAGCTCCTTCGGGAAAGGATTTCCTCACTAAGGGGATACTGTAGATGCTATAGTGGTGGCAGCAGCCACCAAGAAGGAACTTTCAGAGACATCCTCATCTGTTCATCTTCCGAATAAAGACTCTCGAATGATGGACAGATACGGGAAGCGTGCCTTTTCATCAGCGACATTTACTCTTCGATCCCTGAACTACCTCACTCATTTCACAAGGCTACAGAGAGATCTCCTGAAAGAACTAGGAGATACTGTACAAGGTACATTGGCTGCGGGGGTGAATGAGAAGGTCTCCTCCCAGCTATCCACCTTAAATTCCATCGTCAACTCCTCCATGTGGCTGATATCTTACGCAGCTGATGGAGCGAGCAGGGCAGCGGGTTCCGGAGTTTCCCTTAGGAGACACTCCTGGATGCGCTTGTGCAATTTTTTAAGTCTACTTTTACTAATGCCCCTTTTGATGGTTCCTCACTCTTTGGACCCAAAGTAAAAGACTCTCACCCATTACAAGCAGGAAGGAAAAACTCTCTCTGCCATTGGAGTACGTTTCTCCGTACCTTTAAGACCTTATCCTAAAGGTCAGAAGAATGGGAAAATGTGGTTCAAAAGATCCCAGAGAGTTTTCCAGGACGCACGGGGTGATTCCTTCTCCAGGGGCAGAGAGGGAGGTAACAATGGTAGACGCCGCTCTAGAGGGAGAGGGGCCCACAGAACCAGGATGACCGTGATTCATTTCGTGGATGCCCTTATCAGTGCTCCTGAAAAGAGGCCCGGCTGCTCTACTCTTAAGACAGTCGGGGGACATTTATCTATGTACCCAGAAGCCTGGCAAACTATTACTAGAGACAAGCGGGTACTAAGAATAATATCCAGAGGATATTCCATTCCCTTTTCCAATTCTGTTCCACAGACCAGAACAATCCGAGATGTTCCACTCAATCTAAGGGAGCAAGCAACTGTAGAGATTCAAATGTTGCTGCACAAAGGAGTCATCCAAGAAGTCCCCGCAGACCAAATAGGATTCGGAACTTACTCAAGATTCTTTTTGGTGCCAAAAAGAACAGGGGACTGGAGACCCATATTAGACCTAAGCAAATTAAACAAATCTATCAAGAAGTCAAAGTTCCGAATGGTGACACTGCAGTCCATACTTCCCTTTTTAGGGAAAGATGATTGGATGTGCTCGATAGACCTTCAAGATGCTTACTACCACATAAAAATGAACGGGGCATCGAGAAGGTACTTACTCTTCCGGCTGGGAGGCAGTCATCATCAGTTCCGAGCTCTGCCCTTTGGTCACACTACAGCCCCCAGAGTGTTCAAATGCATGGCAGTAGTCACGGCTCACCTGAGGCATCTAGGATTCCGAGTGTTTCCCTATCTAGATGACTGGCTCATATCTGCCACCACCAAGCATATTACTCCAACAAGCCAGGGATCTGACTTTGGACTTTTGCTCTCAGTTTGGTATTACAGTCAACTTTCAAAAATCTGCCTTGTTGCCCTGTCAACATATTACATTTAAAGGCGCAGATCTAGACACCGCTTCTATGGTAGCATGTCTTCCAACAGACAGAGTTGCAGCACTCGGACAGTAGATACTTTATCTTCTTCCCAAAACCAAGGTAAAAGCAAAGATAGTTCTAAGATTATTAGGGACAATGGCTTCCACAATAACACTAGTTCTTCTTGCCAGAATGCACATGAGTATCCTTCAGTGGCTGTTGTTCTTCCGAAAATCACTTCAGTAGCTTCCTATGTCTCACCCGAGCAGGATACCGGAATCATGCAAAAACGACTTAAGATGGTGGATAGACTCCAGCCATGTGACCATAGGGAGATCCTTTGTTCCACAACAACCTGTAGCTTCAGTGACCTTGGACGCTTCCCAGATAGGGTGGGGGTGGGGGGGCATTATCTGAGGAGAACAGTCCAAGGTATATGGCAAGATCACGAGGCTCACATGCATATAAATGTTCTAGAGATAAGAGCAGTGCTTCTTGCATTGCAAGCACTTCATGACTCTCTCTCTCTCTAGGGACAATTGTGATACAGTCAGACAATATGTCTGTGGTTTGGTACATAAACAAGCAGGGGGGAACCAGATCTTACCCTTTTGGCGCAAGGCCGTAAGAGTTTGGCAATGGGCATTTTCTTCCCAGTGCTTTCTAATAGCAATGCACATTTGGGGGAAGTCCAATGTGATTGCAGGCAAGCTGAGCAGGGCAATTTTAATGCCTTACGAGTGGTCTCTCAATCAGAATGTAGCGTAAAGGATTTTCTGAACATGGGGTCTGCCTTGCTGCAATCCTTTTGTCACTCCCATGAATGCCAAGTGCAGCAACTACTTTACCCTAATCCCCCCTCCAGAGGAGACACCGAGAGACGCACTTGCTCACGATTGGCCCTCAGGACTTCTGTATGCCCTTCCTCCATTTCCTCTCATACCCAGAGTCATTCAGAAAGCACAGTCCTTGGGAAGCAGGATAAATCTCATTGCTCCTTACTGGCCTCTTCAAGTTTGGTTCCCCTTCCTTTGGCCTCATCTTTAGGAGAAGCCTTGGACTCTGGACCCAGTTCCACACCAGGTGACACATATGTCAGATGCGCTTCATCCTTCTCTCCACACCCTAAAATTGATAGCTTGGCTGCTCCACTTCCCAATCTAGTCAGGCTTCAGAATTTCACTCCAACAGTTAAACATATCATGATGTCCTCTCATAAAGCTTCCACCAGAAAACTGTATTCTAGCAAATGGAAAAGGTTTTCCCTCTGGGCTCAAAACAGGAACATTGACCTCTTTTCTGCACCCATTCACTGTATTTTGGAATTTTTGGCAGAACTCTTCCAACAGGGTTCAGCTGCAGCAACAATCAGAGTACAACTCACTGCAATCTCAAATTTCCACATTGGTGATCCTACCTCGAACTTAATGTCACACAGGTTGTGTAGAGCCTTCTTGAAAGGTGCCTCCTTATTAAGACCTCCCTTTAAGGATCCCCTTTCTCCTTGGGATTTAAATTTTGTTCTATCTCACCTGACGTTACCACCTTTTGAACCCTCCTCATCTTCTGACCACTAGTTCCTTTCCTGGAAGACCATTTTTCTGGTGGCTGTAACATCTGTTAGAAGCATATCAGAGTTGCAAGCCCTATCTATCAAACCGCCATATTTGATATTTCATAAGGATAGGGTATCATTGCAAACTAATCCATCCTTTTTCCTAAAGTCTCTTCTTCAACTAACATAAATCAATCTACTGAGCTTCCAGTGTTTTTTCCTAATGACAGCAACAAGGCAGAATACAAATTACATCAGTTGGACGTGCACAGACAACTCAGATTCTGTTTGCATAGGACAAAAGATTTTAGAAAATCTGACCAGTTCGTATCCTTCTCAGATGCAAAAAAGGGTAGCTCAATTTCAAAAACTACTCTTTCCAACTGGCTCTCAAACTGCATTACATTCATCTATACCTCAAATAACAGAGATTTACCATTTAAGGTTAAGGCTCATTCCACTAGAGCACTGGCTACGTCTTCTACCTTTCAGGCCAGGATTTCTATGGATAGTATTTGTGCAGCAGCTACCTGGGCCACTCCTCATACATTTATCACACATTGCAAAGTAGATTTGGCCTCCTGGGACAGGGCCTCCTTTGGTTCCACGGTGCTTAAAGGTGTACTCTCGTGAGCCACCCAGGGAAAAGGTGTTAGGGACACTGTCCCATCATTGTAAGAATGAAGGCAAGATAGGACAACATAACATAAAGAAGTTATGTACTCACCATAACGTTCCATGTTTGTTGTCCATCTCGCCGTTCATTCTTATGAACCCTCCATTCTTCCCCCTTCCAAAGACTCCTTGTGGACCTGGTGGATGTTTTACTACCGTCAGGAGTTCCTTGCTTCGGTTTGTTTCTCCTTCCATTGGGATAGCATATATTTGTGTGTGTGTGTGTGTGTGTGTGTGTGTGTGTGTGTATATCTGGTTATTTACAATTCATTTAGTAATAGCAGCAAACAAGATCTGGGGAGTTACACCACTGCATTATGGGATAACCTACTTGCCACGAGCCAAGTTTGAATCTTTCAGCGGTGTATTCGGCTGAGTTGGAGCTGACAATCAGCTCCGAACCCATAATTGTAAGAATGAACGGCGAGATGGACAACAAACATGGAACGTTATGGTGAGTACATAACTTCTTTTTGTGCCTCCTTTATCAATAAACAGTTTAAGCAGAACGGAGCCAACTTTCAAGGTGTAAAAAGCAATGGAAAGGGGTTTCAAAATAGAAAGTAAAAGCCTCAAAATTTCAAGGACCTCCCCCTCAGCATGATTATCCTCCTGTTTAGGTTGCCCCACTTTCCCACCCTGGCAATCTTTCTGTGTCCATAAGACTTCATCTACCCTTATGGCATCAGTTAATGTCAGACAGTTGGGTTCTGAATGTAATCTAGCAGAGATGTTCTGGCAATGGGAGTCCCTTTTTTCCTTTCAAGGGATTCCATCTTGCCTTAGGAATCAAATTTGTCGTTTATCTCTCATTCTGCACAGCATCCTCTTTCAAGGAGTCATAGAACCATATTCTGTCAATCTCCTAGGCAAAGGTTATTATTCAAAGATGTTTCTGTTTCCAAACCAGAAGGAGCCCGTAGACCAATGCTGGATCTTTCTGCTCTAAACATCTTTGACAAGATCCTGAAGTGCAAGAGGATGTCACTTCAAAATGCTGTACCTTTGATTTTACACCTAATTTTCATGGTGAAGCTGGACCTAAACAACACTTACCTTCACATTCCGGTAGCCAAGCATTTCAGACATTTCTTATGATTTGTTTTGTCTGGCTCACATTATTCTCTGTTCCACCCTTTGGAGTCTTCACTACACCAAGGGTATTCACAAAATACCTAGCTTCAGTAATTGCTTACTGTGTATACCAGGGCATTCATACATTTCTATATTTGAATGATTATCATTTCTTTCTAGCTGTCAAGTCTCTAACAGGTTCAGGAACTTATACTCAGTCTAGGGTTTCAAATCAATTTGCAGAAATTTTCTGTCATCCCATCTCACAGAATGATTTTCTTGGAATGTCTGTTAGACTTAGCCTTGGGAAGAGCCACCCACTCAGCTAAAGTGGATATGTTTCAACAGTTTTTCTGGAGTTTTACGAGCCTAACCCAAACCTTTGCGTGGGAATTTCTCAGGATTTTAGGATACATGACATAAACGATTATCATGCTACCCTTTGCCAAACTACACATGGAGAAAACATGATGATACCTCTTTGACTTTTCAGATTCCAGTTCTGGGATTTGTAAAGAGGGAGTTTGGATGGTGGGTAAGTAAACCAGATAGCTTGTGATCCAGGTCTTCCATTCTCCCTTCTAGCCCCCCTTCAGTAAGTCACTGCAGACACTTAAGACCTGGCAGAGCAAGTGATTCTAAATGGGGTAAAAGTGCAAGCTCTGTGGAACCCAGTGGACAGGCAAACAAACAGAAAATACATAAATTTCAGAGAGATGTTGGTTGTCATCAATGCTTTAAGACCTTGAAATATATCTGGTCCCCAGGCCCCCAGGTTGTAAGTCAACACAGACAACAAGAAAGTGATGTGGTACATAAACAAACAAGGGGGTACTAGATCGTACCCTCTTTGCAGACTGGTTGTGATAACTTGGGAGGTAGCAATTAGCTCAGTCTGACTGTTCAGGCTCCATTAGAGCAAAACCTTGCAACAGACAAAGCTCATTAGGACCACGATATACCCCCATGCATAGAAACTTCATGTTGGAGTTTTTCAAGAATTTATCCAGCTGTGGGGAATATGTTAAGTGGATCTATTTATCTCCTCTGAGAACAGGTAACTAAATAATTTCTAGTGTACGATTCCTTGCAGTCAGGCCTGAAAGACAGATGCTTACTTATTCCCATGAATGGAAATGCTCTTGTATGCCTTTTCACTTGCTGCCATAGTCCTTCTAAAGATCTAAAAGGACTCCACAAAATTGTGGTGGTGACTTCCTTCTGGCCAAAGCAACAGTGGTTCCCTCTTCTTTTCAGTTTGGCCAATGGAAATTGCCACAAGCTTTCCCACAGACCAGATTTACTCATATAAGACAAGGAAGGGGATTTGATGTACTGCTGTATGGAAACTCTTCATCTAACTGTCTGGATGATAGAATCTAGATACCATTTAGCATAGCTCTCAACCTTCCATAGCCAAAATGAGGAACACTTGCCTTCATAATGTGGAACAAATGGGCAAAATGTGGAACACATACTAATGGCTTACTAACAACTTCAACTAGGAAGGTCATAGGATGGTTAAAATATACTGGTTTTACTTAAAAAGAAAATCCTTTAATGAATTAATATGATTAATTTCTATTTACCATGGATTTCACTTAAAAAATTCCTAACACTGAATGTGTGACAGACTTTTTCAATGTGGAACTTCGAGGAACATGAACTTTTTAAGATCCCAAATGAGATACGTTCCTCGTAATGAGGTACACTTGAGAGGTATGCCATTTAGACACCTTTTTTCCAAGGGCATGCAGCAAGTATTATTAGGAGGCAAAAAAGCCTGCAACTAGAAAGTCATATATATGCAAATTGAAAACATTTTCTAGGTGATGCCACTCAAAGAACCAGGATCCTTTTTTAGGCCTGGTTACCCTTTGTTCTTGATTATTTGTGTGAGCTACTGTCCAGTGTTTGTTGTACTCCTCTTTCAGGGTACAGTTGTCAGCCATCTCTGTTTGTCTACCCCTAGATCTTTTTCTTTCAAACAATGTTCAAGCTTAGCAGTTTTTGAAAGGGGTATTACATACTAACTCCCCCAGGAAACAGGGGGCTGTTCCTTCGGATCTAGTTTTTGTGCTTGAAAAGCTTACATTGTCTCCATTTGAACTTAGTGATGTTTACTGTGTTACACTGCTGCAGTCATTACACTTGGGTTATCCTGCCGTTAGGCGGTTCCCCAGTCGGCCTGAGTTCCAAAGTCTTGGTCCGGCGTCGGTTGCTGTTGCCTCTTCCCTGACTTCAGTGCGACAGGGGGATATAAGATGCAGCCGACGCCATTTTCTTCAGTCTTTTTGCCGCACGGTGCCCGAAGCAGTTCGCAAGTGCCGGTCGGCCGACTCATGAAATTTTCATTCCAAATCCAGTACCAAAGTCTTCTAAAAAAGCTAAGTACCCCGTTGGGGAAACTTTTTCTTGCCTCAGACCGATGTCAGTAAAAGTTAATAACTGTATTTCTTGTGGGAAGCAAATACCTCATAAGGATTTCCACTCCTATTGTATTCCATGCCTAGGGCCAGACCACAACGTCACTGTTTGTCGGTTTTGTGCTAGGTTTAACAAGCGCACTATTAAACATCGGTTTGATTTTGCCCGACATTATTTTGGCAGAAAATTCAATTACACCATGCCGTCGGAACTTCCGACGACCGGAATTCATAAAAAGCGCAAGGACAAGGACAGGCATCCGAGGCCCAAAACTGACGACAAGGCCTCTTCTAGGCCGGTCGCCGGTTCTCCGGTTTTCAGCGAGGCGCCTACACAGCCCCTGATGACTGCTTCCACAGAACTACAGACCGCCTCCAACTCCCACGTGGTGCTGGCTGGGCCTTCGGACGCAATTGGTATTCAGATTACTGAACTTAACCCTACAGAGGGAACCGAAGTAGCTGAGCAATCCACAGCTACAGAGGGTATTTTCAGACCTACCTAGTTAACCATTAAACCCTCTGTTAAGTCTAAGCCTCCTTTAAAAGCAAATAAACAGACACAGCAATCTCCAGGGCAGCCTTCCATGCCTAAGAAACAAATGCTAAAAATGGCCGAAGACCTAATCACCCTGATCAGGGGGTCCCATCCCCCTCCTGATAAAAGGCCCAGACAAGCTGCAGACTATGAATCTTCCGACCAGGTGTCCATTTCCTCAGACTCATCCTCAGACCTAGGATATTCCTTACCCCCTTA
>NC_056726.1:768735106-768812609 GCF_019279795.1 Protopterus annectens | reverse complement strand
AAAATATTGGAAAAGGGATGGTTCCTTCTTGGATGGTTCTATTTATGAGTAAAAGAAATTGGGTAAGCAATTTCTTTGGCTGCTTTCTGTAAGAATAGGGAGGAGCTTGTCAGCTGAGGGAGTACACGGTTTGAGTTTGAGAAGTAGTTTGAAGATGGTAGAAGTAGAGATGGGTTGTAAAGAGAAGCTACAGTTAGAGTTTAAGTGATTGTTAGGAGGATAAAAGTTATTAGTATTTAATTGTCTAGCGAGAGATTGAATAGTATCAGAGAAGAATGAGTTAAAAGTATTTGCAGTTTGAAGAGGGGTGTCAGGGTTGGCATTTAGTGGGGAGGGAGTTTTAGCAGTACCAGGAGTAAGGAGTCTATTAATAGAAGACCAGAATTGTTTGGGTTTATGTAGGTTAGTTTCTTGTAGGTTGCAGTAGAACTTTCTTTTATCTGTGAGGATGGCTTTTTTGGTAAGATTTCTAAGTTGGCGAAAGTGATGAAAATCAGAGCTGATTCTATGGGACCTCCATTTGTTCCAGAGCTTGTTTTTGGAGATTATTAGTTTTCTAGTTTCATTTGAGAGCCAAGGGGCTGTATTAGATTTAATTCTAATAGTGCGTTCGGGGGCATGATTGTCTAGAATAGAAAGGAAAGTAGAATTAAAGAATAATACTGCTTCATTAAGTGGAAGAGTTTTTAAAGGGTTCCAGTTGCAAGTTCTGAGTTCGTTCTGAAAAAGGTCGGTTTTGAAGTGTTTAGTGGAACGTATTTTTCTTATATTAAGGGGGGAAGATAATCAGACTTTTCTCTTGCAATGTATGTTAAACAGTGATCACTGAGGTCATCAGGCAGGGTCCCAACATTATAAGTGATATTAAGTTTGTTTATAAGAATCCAGTCTAATATAGTCTGTTTTCTGTTTAACTTATTTACTCTTGTTGTGGATGTAATGGTTTGGGTGAAACAGTTTAGGTTAATGTGGGAGATGGGATTATCATTATTAATAGCATTCCAGTCAATATTTACGTCACCAAGTATGATGGTTTCTTGGGGGTAGTAGTTGGAAACCCAATTGAGAAAGTCTTCTACAACTGGTATGTTGTTTCCTGGAGGTATGTAAATGCAGATGATGTAAAGGGCTTTTTTGGCATTAAGTTGAAGTTTTGATATGATGGCTTCCACTTTACTATCTTGGGTTGGATAGGCTGGTAGGGTAGAGATATTAAGATGGTTCTTAAACAGTTTTGCTACACCACCACCCTTTCATTTGTTACGGTCAAGCCTGAGTATATTATAGCCTTGTGGTATTTATATATATATATATATATATATATATATATATATATATATATATATATATATATATATAAAAACACCCCAACAAGCTTCTGGTGCACGTAGGCTCACTGTGTGCTTGGACTGTACCAACATATAACACAACAAAACGATAGTCCAGCACCACTATATTATATACATTACTGAAATTGTCATGAAAACAAAAAGTCCAGGTAATACTTTCAGCATCATCATTTTTTCAGGCAAATGCCAATTCTGACAACAGCCGATGGCTGACAAACAAAGCAACAAGAAACTCCAAACCGGTTTCGCTACCTGGCGTCTTCAGTGGAACAATACAGTCCCTTGCAACACATATATTTTTAGAAAAATTCTTAAAGACAGAAAGTGAAATAGACTCAAATTAAACAATATATATTAAATACCTTCCCCTTCAGTTTTTGATGTCTCCCTTGCGAGTGGATCCATCCACTATTAAACTCAAATAAGTCTCACCAAAAACATGAAGAGTCATATGTCACAACCACCTAACATGCTTATAAGCTGTAGGCTTCAGGCTGGCCAGATCTGGATGTGGAATCCTTGAGGGATGTGAAATTAGATCTGGAACTGGAACCAATGTCCAGGGAGAACACACTACATAAGACCAGAGAGGGGGAACCATACTTAGCGAGGGTAGAACAGGGGCAATGAGGATGACTGAGCTCCCCAGCTGTCAAGCTTTCTAAATGAACTTTGGAATCAGAGGAAGAGAAGGATAAGCATACAGAGGACCGGAGGGCTAAGCATGAACCAGAGCGTCTCTGGCAGACTCCCCCTGTGGGGGGTTCAGAGTGAAAAACTAACTGTACGTAGAGCTGGAAGGAGAGGCGAAGAGATCGCAGCAAGGTCGACCCCACTTTAGTAAGATCGGTTTCACTACTGAAGGGATTCGGAGAGCATGTGTAAGGCATCAGGATAAACCCGCTGAGCCTGTCTGCCAGAATGTTGGACCTCCTCTGAATGTGCATTGCTACAAGAAAATGGCCAGTGGAGATAGCCCACTCCAACAATCTCATGGCTTCCTGGCAAAGGGAATAAGACCTGGATCCCCCTGTTTGTTGATGTACCAGACTACCGACATGTCAGGATGGCAACCATCCCTAGGGGAAGATTGGCACAACAAGAATGCAAAGCCAACAGCACCACCCTCATCTCCAGGACGTTGATATGCAGTTGGGCCTCCAGGGAAGACCACACTGGACTGTCCTTCCTGAGCAGTGCCCTCCCCCACCTGAGTAAGGAGGCATCCGTGGTCACTGTGGTCAGTGGGGTAGGAAGGATGAGCAGGTGACTCCGATGAAAGTCTGGGGAATTAATCCACCAGAGAAGGAAACCCCTGCAGGCTCGAGACAGACTAAAGAGGTGGGATAACAGAAGATCCAGTAATTACCATTAGATTGCTAGAGTCCACTGGAGCACCCTCATGTGCAACAGAGCCATGTGAATGAGTGTGAACGTGGCCGCCATGGACCCCAACGCACGTAGAACATATTCCGCTGGGGGGGGGGGTTCGGCTTAAAGAATGCACAAGGTGTGATGCTTGAGGGATAGAAATCTGTCAGAAGTTAGAAAAACCTTGGTATGAATGGTGTCTACATGAGGTCCAGTAAAAGCTAGAACCTGAACCGGGTCCAACAGAGACTTGTTGAGATTTATGGTGATACCCAACTGGTGGGTGGTCTGGAGAAGGAGATCCCTGGCTTGGCAGAGTCGAAACCTGGAGGGAGTGGAAAGGAGCCAATCGTCCGGGTAGGGGAAGACCTGGAAACCCTGCAGCTGTAGGTGAGCTGCCAACACTTTGGTGACAATCCTGGAGGCGGCGAGACCAAAGGGTAGCTTCTCTGAAGTGGTAATAATTGGCCCCCTGCCGCAAGCGGAGGTACCTCCAAGAGCGCCTGTTCATTTTGATATGATAGTATGCCTATTGGAGGTCCACAGAGCACATCCACAGTCATTCTCCTGCAGGAAGGGCAGGACAGATTGGAGTGTGAATATCCGGAATTTTGTCTTGGCAACTGACAGGTTTAGGGTTTAAAGATTCAGCATGGGTCTTAAGTCTCCCTTTTTTTGGCACTGAAAAAACCTGGAATAGATGCCTAATCTGGACTGGCCTGGAGGGACGGGCTGGATGACTCGCTTTTTGAGCAGCTTGAAAAATTCCACTGCTGCATCCTCCCTTTGTGTGGGTGGAATGTCCGGGTGGTGTTTGGAAGGGAGTGGCATTTGAGTGAAGGGCATTGAGTATCTTCTGGATATGATTTGCAACACTCAACAATCATCTGTGATCAACTCCCAGGCTGTTGGGTGTAGCAAGAGGCGACCCCCGCCTACCTCCAGAGACGAGCAGCCAAGCAACCCTTCAGGGCCGCTGCGTGAACCTGCCCAGGAAAGAATCCCGAGATCCTTGGTTCCTTGGACCCCCTCTACCGCAAGGGCAGCATCTGTCAAATCCCAGTCTGCTGTTGGTGGAAGGCGAGTCCTGAGCTTCTTAGGAACAACCCCTGAGACTTCCGGAACCACATCATCTTCACCCCTCACTGATACCTGGTAAAGGATAGTTGAGGGGTTGAGAAGCAGATTCCGATGGCAAACAAGGTTTTCTTGTCCTTCTCACTCTGGACCAATGTGTCTCATTCCGTCTTCCCAAAGAGAGTGGAACTATTGTACAAGGCAGTCATAAAAGATGCCTTAAAGGGCCCTGATAAGGCACAAAGCCAGTGCCTAACGGTAACACCTGCCCCAGCCGCTCGAGGGGCACCTTTGGTGCAGTGAGATAGGAGCCACATAGAGGTGTTGGAAATGGAAGTGAGAGTGGCCATCTGGGAGGAAAAGAACTTCTCTGCTAACATTGGCCCTGGGGCACTCAGCGATCTCCTTGACCAGGTCTCGCTCAAGTCTGATCTCGTGTGCCATATAGTTCAGCTCATGAATAGAGAATGTTGCTGAAGTGGAGACCCGCTTCCCAAAACGGTCCATGGTCTTAGACTCTCAGTCCAGCGAATGGACCGTGGAGCTCTCTAGAGCGAGCTCCTTCTTGGTGGCTGCTGCCGCTAGCACCATAGCATCAACTGGGGATCTGTTCGACCAATGCAGTTTGTTTGATGGAGTGCTTAGGATCTTATCAGGACATTCAGGGATAGGCTTCACCACGTCTGGTTCCTTTAATGCCAGAGATGTAATTAAATCCACAAGAGGATCCGCAGGAGGGGATACCCAGGAGGTAGACAGTCCTGTGACAAATGCCTCGAGGAACACAGACTCGTCAGGGCTGGGTTTTTGGGCAGACCACTCCCTGCACTGGAGAAGGATTTCCATGATGTCTCAAAAGGAGACATCTGGGGGTGACCGAAGGGAACCCTCCCATTCCTCCAAGTCAGTGTCCTCCGTGAGAGACTCCAGTGGGGAGTCCAAGTGTCTTCTTTTACATGTATGTTTTCGAGGAGCCTCCTTGGGTGGGGGGAGTCTCTGGGAAGGACTGAAACTGAAGGCTGTTCACAGGACAAAAGTGTCAAGGGTCTTGATGGAACCGAGAGGACCCTCTCCACCATGTTAAAGGTAGAAGGAGAACGAACTCCAGAAGCTGGAACCATGATCGGGGTCTGCAATCCTCTGAGTCAACAGGGGAGCTGGAGCTGAACCTCCAGGCACCGAGACTCCGAGTGGATGGCCCGACTACAAAAAACTTGAGCTGACACTACCGCTTTGGATCCAGTGCCGAGGCTATGGCTCCGAGCTAGTCACAGCCGGCGGGTCTATATTAGAACATTGAAGTTTCAAAACTTCTAATATCGAACCCTATTCAGCGAAAGCTGAAAACATTGAACATAAAGAGCAGCGAATTTTTTCCTAGGGAAAAAATTTGCTGTTCCAAAACACATGCACACAACACAAGCACACCAAACAAACAGCAATCCACCCACATACAACAAAAATCTTACACCTAACCCTAAACTAAACTATACAAACATCACTAACTAGCCACTTACCTTAACCCTAAGGTCAGCCACTATCGCACACTTACCTCACCCACGCCCTAACCCACCTACCCCGCACTAACCCTCACATCCACACAATCGCACACATACCTAATCCGCACCCTAACTAACCTAACCCGCACTCAATCGTACACTTACCTGAACCTGAGCTGTAACTTTCCACCACAGCGCTGAAAATACCAAAGCAACAGAAACCGCCAACCAAATTCTTTCCCTAGGAAAAAATTTGGTTTTCTGCTGCTTCGATATTTTCAGCTTTCGCTGAATAGGGTTCGATATTAGAACATTCAAAGTTTTGAAACTTTGATGTTCTAATACAGACCCACAGCTGGCCCACTCAGGGCAATGGTCGGCGTCAAGGTACCATCGGCACCGACCCCTCAATGCCAAGGGGCCTTGGACCCAAGGACTCTGAAGCCAGGCATTGTATCAGAGGAGTAATTTGCAAAAAGACAGACTGCATGCCCCCAAGCCCGGGAGGGGGCAGGCAAGACTCCCATCTGAATCTGAGTGGGGATAAATCTTCACATCATTCTGTCCAGCTAGACTTCGGAGAGGCATTTTGGACCGGGCGGAGGAGGCCACAAACACTGACATAGAGTAGTAGTGGGGAAAGGCCAACACAGAGGAATGGCCCCAAGAAACCGCAGGGTCCTGAGAAAAGCAGGGTGAACAAAGCCGGGGAGCCAGAGCTGGGATACTGGCAAGATTTCACCAGGGCTCGGCCGAGGAAGTGCAGTCGGGGGAAAACTTCCTAGGCCTGTCCCGGTCTCTATGCTTACGCTTCTCCCTGTCCCCAGTCCGCTTGGCAGGAGGTTGAGTCCTAGAGGCCGTGGTGGAGGAAGAAGCTGAAGTGGAAGCAGGTGCCTCCATGGAAGGAGGCCCTTTAAGTATCAGCTTATTCCTCCTGTCGATCAGCGCATGGGGGTTGAGCCCTGCTATGATAGAGCAGGAGGAATCCAACTGTGGGTACCCTTATACAGACCACGCACAGAGTGTGGCTTATCAGAGGGAAAAGCTTATAGTCACACTCTATGCACTTCCAGAACCCTGGCTTTGGAGTCTCTGCCATGGTAAACAGAAGAAGGGAACCCACTAACTAACACACACAGCCTAAAGAGAGGGAGAGAGAGAAGAGGGAAAAGGATATAAGTTTTTTTTTTAGTTTGAAAAACTTTAAGACCAACACCTGAGTGCAAGGGTAGAGGTATGTGAAAAGGGAGAAATGGAGATGTAAAAGATCAAGAAAATAGAATTAAATAAAATACACTCACCAAAAGCCTTGAGCAATGGACGACGACGCTAGCGATAAGAGCAGCAAATGAGATCTGAGGGGATGAGGGAGACAGGGGCATTATGGGTAGGGGAGGAGCTTGGAGCTCTGATCAGATGATGGAAAATGGGGCTAAGTTGCCTTCATCCCGGATCTGTGTTCCACAGACTGAAGAGCAAATGAAAACAACATCAGATGGAGTGGACTGAAGGATATATGAGGCTAGTAAGAGAAAAAAAAAACAGTAATAGAGAGGAGAGAACAGTGACTGAGCTAAAATTATTTAGCGGAAGCAAAAATTACACATGCAAGTTAATGTACGGCAGTTAGTGGGAAGGGTATTAAGCAGGGATAGTTTGAAGACTTGAAAAGTTTGGGTCACAGAACGCTGGAGCAATAATATGTTTGGTAACAAAAAAAGGAGAGGCAGATAGAGTATTAGCACAGTCAAAGAAGGGCTGGGAGTGTACTTAATCCACCTGAAATTAACACAAAACAACCACTTGATTAGTAATTATAATGTGAAGCACAATGCAGACATCAGTGGTCACATGTGGTAATCACATGGTGACCACAATGTGTATAAACAAAATCATGCACATGTATTACTGTGAGGAGCCAGACATCAACTATGCTACAACACATGTATGAATTAGTTTAAAAAGAACTACACTCATTCAGCAGAAAAGGTCACATACACAATACAATGGCTTCATACGAATTACAATTAAATGCACGTATGCTGTCCCATCTAGCCAAATAACAAAAGCAGTTTTCATGCACAAAGTATACTTTCATTAAAAAAAATATTAACATGTGGTTTAGAGAGGGCCACTTAAATACAAAGAACACCTGTCTATGGTGTTGCTAAAAAACAAAACAAAAGCTTCCTTTTGTATTAAAGAGCAATTCCAATCATGCTACCATGTTGCTAAGAGGACCCATTTGTTTGCAAGGATTCGATATATGTTAAGGAAATATGACAACCATAGAATAAGCCAGAGGCCACTTAAGATGACAACCTAGTCCACTCTAAGTTACAGTCATTAAAGTTAACAAACATTTACATAACACTTCAGGAGGTGGAGTGAGGTTTAAGGGAAGGCAGAAACCGAGTGATTTTTAAATAATGGACTGAAGACAGTAGTTATAAAGAAATAAAACATTATGTACAATGTGTGTAAATGGAAAAATGTTAATATAGTTTGTTTTTGTTTTCTACTGACGTACATATTTTTTTTAATTTATTTTTGACATTTTTAGCGGACGCCCAGGAAGAAAAGCTCCACAAACACAACACAAAATGCTACACAGATATGGTACAAAGAGAGAAAAGATTACATAGTAACAAATGATTACACTAACAAGGCAGTAATACATAGTTAACATTGTAATATTCCTTGTATAGAGAGATTCAGAATTTAGCAAGGCAAGATTACATGGATTCGTAGAAATATGCTGAAGTGATACTTTAATAAAGGTGTTAAAAATCAACGTTCCTCACTCCAAACAGCATCTGTGGTGACAGTCACCCTCTGAGGAGGGGTAACAAAGGATCTTCCTCCATGAATTTTAGATGAGTTAAGCCACCATTTCAAATCAGTCTTTCACGACAAGTGATAATGACTGGTCATCAAATTCTGAGGAGTCTGGACCCTGGACACCACCTGAAGGAAACCCATGTGAAAACAAATGAACTGTGCTGTAACTATCTAGGAGGCCACCTGAAAACCCAAAGTAGCAATGCTGCTGGTAGAAACACAGATTCAAAAAAATCCGGACAAAAAAAATCTGAGAGTCCAAATTCATATGGATGGGAGACTCGCTCTGCACTCACATGCCTATGTCTTACTAACACAAAAGTCTAGAGATCACATACTTTCCGTCTGCATAAGCTGTTGGCCTTCTATGCAACTTCAAACGCAGCTCGGAGTCAGGACTGGAGTATACTGATCTGAAGATTAGTGTCATTTCTTTATAGATCCAACCCGCCTGATGAATAGTTATAAAGAGGTCCCTTACAGAGTTCTTAGCATCTGATGCAGAACACCAAACCAAATGTTTGTTTGCTTGTTAATTAAGCAGATGCACTGGCCCAGAAATTCTTTTCAGTCAGAAACCAGGCAAAAGTGGCAGAAAGTACAGTTGTGTACACTTACCATAAATGTAGATGTTTGAGTGTATTCACTGTTGCAGTCATCACACTTGGGTTATCTGCCTGCAGGTAAACCCTCAGCTGGCCTGAATACCAGAGTCTTGGGATTTCTGCGTCGGATCCTGTCGCTTCTTCCATGATGTCAGGACGTCATGGGTATAAAACATACAGCCGATGCCATTACATCAGTTTTTCTTGCCCCAGATGTCAGGAGCCCACTAAATAGGAAGCAATTACATGGTGTGGAACACCCCCAGCAAAAAGCAAATACCAATGATATAAGGCATGCCAAACAAAAAGGATAGGTAGAAGTAAAGAAGTCGGGGGGGGGGGGTAACCAGGACTGTAACAGTGAATACACTCCAACATCTACATTTACGGTAAGTGTACACAACTGTACTATGTTCTTCGTGTTTCACTGTTGCAGTCATCACATCTGGGTTGATTCCCAAAGCTGAGGATGGGTGGAGGCAGTCAAGAAGCATTAGGGCTGGCAAGCAGGCCCTGTAAGACTGCTGTAACAAATCTAGCTCCGGATTTAGAAAAGATAGGTAAGTGGTAATGCTTGGTGAAGCTGTGTACAGATCTCCAGTCCAGGTTGCAGCTTCCAGGAAGTCCCTGAGAAATGCTATAGAGGTTGACGTAGCCCTAATGAAATGTGTTCTGATCCCCTGTGTGGCAGGTTTCCCATGATGTTTGCAGCAGAAATGGATGCAGTGCACTATCCATGGATTCATTGTGCTATCCATGTAGAAATGGTTTGCCCTCTGCCCCTGTAGCCAAACTGACTAGCAGCTGGTCAGATTTTCAGAAAGGTTTAGTCCTGTCCAGATAGAACCTAAGCTGCCTGTGCACGTCCAGGGAGTGCAGGATCCTTTCCCCTGTATTCTGAGAACTAGGGAAAAAGGTTGGCAAATGAATGGATAGGTTTAAAGCCACACTAGATATTACCTTTGGCCTAAATAATGGGTTAGTCCTGAGGGAACCCTGTCCGCATGGAAGATAATGAAGGGTTCCATGGCCATAAGGTGCTGCAATTCAGACACTCTTCTTGCTGAAGCGATGGCTAGGAGTAAAGCTGTTTTCCAGGAGAGGAATTTTAACTCTGCTAAAGCAGCAGGTTCAAAGGGTGGAAGTTAAGGTCCCGGGGGGGGGGGGGGGGTCTTAAATTTCTGGCTCCTCTCAAAAACTGTTTGATTAGAGGATGAGAGAAGAGGGGTGATTCAATATTATAATGAGCTGAGATCGCAGAGGCATGAATCTTGCTTGAAGATAAGGATAGGCCATTGTGGAACATTTCTGTTAAGTAATCTAGTATATGAGGTAAGCTGGGCACATTTGCGTCCATTCCTTGAGACTGGCTCCAAGAACAGTATCTTTTCCACTTTTCTGAAAAGGATTTTCTAGTAATAGGCCTTTTTGCCTCCAGGAAGACATCCAGCACCTGTTTACTGAGGGTTCAGGATTTGTAACTGAGGATGCAAAATTTGGCCCTCCTGCTGGGACAGCAGGGAGGGGGGGGGGGTCTCAGGCAAGTGCCAAGGTGGCAGTACTGTCAGAATGTGCAAAGGTGGGTACCAGTGCTGGTGTGGCCAGTCTGGTGCAATCAGGATTGTCCTTGGCTTGTCCTGTTTGATCTTTAGTAGAACCTTCGAGAGGAGGGGCAGAGGGGTAAAGGCATAGATTGAGAGGTTTTTCCATGTAAAGGACAGTGCATCCACTTTCCATGCTTGGCTGTGGGGAGTTCTGGTGCAATATTTGCTCAATTGAAAGTTCTGAGGGGAAGCAAAGAGACCACCTCTGGTGCTCCCCACCTGTGTTAGATTGAACGATTTGGGTTCCGGTTTCCACTCGTGCGGGTCCATTAGATTTCTGATTAAGTCGTCTGCCAGGGAATTTAGTTTGCCTGGCAGGAATTGAGCTTGTAGTTGCACTTGGTTGCTCAAGGCTGTGTCTCCCCAGTGCCATAGCTAACCTGCAGAGTGGGTAGGAATGGGTTCCCCCTGCTTGTTTATGTACCACATAACTGTGGTATTGTCTGTCTTTACCAATAGTTGGCCTGGAAGAATAAGGAGTTTGATGGCTGTCAGAGCATTCTGTACAGCTAACATTCTTTTTGATTGATATGCAAGTGCATTTGCTTTGGGCTACATTTGCCTTGAATACCTTGTCCTTCCATCTGAGCCCCCCATGCATAGTCTGACGCATCTGTTGTTAGGGTTTGGGCAGCAGGGGGTAGAGTGAAAGGGAGTCCTTTGTTGTGGTAGCAGGCCTCTACCCACCAAAGAAACTGCCCTTAGGCAAGGAATGATACAAATCATTGTTTCCAGGACCTGAGAAAGTTGACACCAGAGACTTTTTAAGTACCACTGAAGTTTCCTCATATGCTGTCTTGCATATGGAATTAGTAGAATGCAAGAGGCCATAAACCCTAGGGCTTGCAGTATTTTTCTTGCAGACAGCTGGGTTTTGGTGGCCAGTAGATTGAAGTAGTTTGTCAAATACATTTGTTTTTCTGGAATGAGGAATGCCATCTGGGAAGTTGTGTTCAAGCTTGCTCCCAGGAATACAATCTGTTGGCTGGGTACCTGATGTGATTTCTTTTCGTTGATGGTGTACCCCAGTGAAGTTAAAAGTCTTTTTACAAATGTCAGGTGCTGGAGTAGCAGTTCCTGACTGTCCGCCTGAATCAGGCAATCATGCAGGAATGTGTAAATTTGAATTTTTCTCTGCCTGCAATATGCAATGGCTGGAGCTAGGCATTTTGTGAATACCCTGGGCAAATAAACATCTGCAATGAGGCAAGCTCTTTCCAGTGGTGAGAATCAAACCTTGCAGATTAGAAGCAAGCACCTTACCCACTGCACCACTGGGCCATTCTGCTCCGAAACATGCCTATTTCCTGCAAGATTCCCTTATGGGGATGTGCACATAAGCTTCTTTTAAGTCTAGGGTTGGCTAGCAAGGAGTCCTTCGCTAGCATAGGAAGCAGCTGCTGTTTGAGAGTAAGTATAATGAACCTTGGAAAGTACAGTTGTGTACACTTACCATAAATGTAGATGTTCGAGTGTATTCACTGTTGCAATCATTACATTAGGGTAATCTGCTGGCAGGTTGCCCTCAGTCGGCCTGAATTCCAAAGTCTTGGGTCCTGCGTCGGGTGCTGTCTCCTCTTCCATGACGTCAGGTCGTCAGGGGTATAAAACATGCAGCAGACACCATTTTCTTTAGTTTTTCTTGCCCCAGATGTCGGGTGCCCCCAAAAAGGCAGAAAAAATATATATGAAAAAACTATACATACATGCATCAATATCAACTTTACCTTCATCTACAAGCAAATACACCACATAGCTTGAAGAAGATACAGAAGGAAAGATAAAGTCCAGACTGAAAGGGGGATAGTGGGCGGGTAAAGTACAGTTTTGTACCTACCATAAATGTAGATGTTCAAGTGTTCACACTGCCGCAGGCATCACACTTGGGTTATCCTGCCGTCAGGTGGACCTGCAGTCGGCCAGAGTTCCAAAGTCTTGGTCCGGCGTTGGTTGCTGTCGCTTCTTCCCTGACGTCAGTGCGCCAGGGGTATACAAGAGGCATCCAACGCCATTTTCTTCAGTTTTTCTTGCCCCAAATGTCAGGTGCCCCCAAGTAGGTAGGCAATACATATTGTTAATAAAACATATAAAAGGAATAAAAGGAATACCTTCAGTTACAAGCAAATAAACCACAAAGGTTGTACAGGACAGAAAGGTATAGAAAAGTTCAGCTAGGTCAGAGGGGATGGAGGGAGGGTAACTTGGACTGCAGCAGTGTGAACACTCAAACATCTACATTTATGGTAGGTACAAAACTGTACTATGTTCATCGTGTTACACTGCTGCAGTCATCACACTTGGGTTGAATCCCAAAGCTAAGGATGGGCGGTGGAACTAAACAGGGTTTGGAGAAGCTAGTAGGCCCTGCAGAACTGCAGTGGCAAAGCCAGCTCTGGTCTTAGAGTATAGAGGTAAGTGAAAGTGCTTGGTGAAGATGTGCACTGAACTCCAAGTTGCAGCCTCCAAAATATCCTTGGTTGGTACCCCTTCTGAGGAAGGCTGCTGATGTTGCTGTAGCCCTGGTGGAATGGGGCCTAATGTTACCAGGTACAGGTTTCCCATGGTGTGTGTAGCAGAAACGGATACAATGTCCTATCCATTTTGATTTTCTGAAAGCCTTAGTTTTATCAAAGTAATAACATAATTGCCTCTGAATGTAAAAAGAGTGTAGGAGCCTTTCCCCTTTGTTCTGGGGGTTTGGATAAAAGGTGGGCAAATGAATGGTTTGGTTTAGGGCCACACTGGATACCACCTTTGGCATAAAGGAAGGGTTAGTTCGTAAAGTGACTCTGTCTTGATGAAAAATGAAGAAAGGCTCCACTGCCATTAGGGCCTGTAGCTGAGACTCTTCGTGCTGAAGTTATTGCTAGCAGCAGGGCAGTTTTCCATGATAGAAACTGTAAATCAGCTGTAAAAGCTGGTTCAAATGGCGGTAGTGTAAGCTTTTCCAAAACAAAGTTGAGATCCCAAGTTGGTGTTGGTGCTCTCCGGGGCGGTCTTATGTTCTTAGCCCCTCTGAGGTACTCTCTTAGTAATGGATGTGAAAATATAGGAGGATCCGTGTTGTATTGAGCTGAAATAGCTGAGGCGTGGATCTTAATAGATGATAAAGAAAGTCCTTTGTGCAACATCTCAGTTAAATATTGTAGAATCTGAGGAGTATTTGGGACAAGGGGATTCTGGCCTTTAGCCTGGTTCCAGGCGCAGAATCTTTTCCATTTGTCTGAATAGGCTTTCCTGGTGCCGGGCCTCCTGGCCTCCAGAATGACATCCATAACAGCTTTAGAGAGAAGTGTTGACTGGTTGTTTAGGTAATTTGCCATGCAGCCAGATTTAAAGTCTCGAGCAGGCTGTGTAGAATCTGATGATTTTGCTGAGTGAGCAGGTGAGGAATCTGAGGTAAAAAGATGAGCCTTGAGCCATGTTCCTTAGTATTGGATACCAGTGTTGGCATGGCCAGTCTGGAGCAATGAGTATAATTTGTAGCCCCTCTAATCTGGCTTTCAGCAGCACTTTTGCCAGAAGAGGCAGTGGAGGAAAGGCATACACTGTTAATGTTTTCCAACTGAATGAGAGGGCATCCACTTTCCAAGCTAGTGTGTGGTATGTCCTTGTGCAAAATTTCCGTAGTTGGTAGTTTTGGGGGGAGGCAAACAGATCTATGTCTGGGCTCCCCCATTTTTGAATTATCATTGCGAATACTTGTGGATCTAGTTTCCACTCATGAGGATCTATGATGTTTCTGCTTAGATCGTCTGCCAATGTGTTTTTTTTCCTGGCATGAATTGTGCTTGTAGTTGAACTTGGTAGGTCAGTGCTGTGTTCCACAAGGTCACTGCTTGCCTGCACAGGGGGTAGGAATGTGTGCCCCCTTGCTTATGTACCACATCACTGTGGTATTGTCCGTCTTTATTAGTAGTTGTCCTGGATGTAGGAGGTCCTTGAAAGCTGTTAGGGCATTTTGTACAGCTAGCATCTCTTTCTGATCGATTGCCTTTGATCTGCAGACCATTTGCCCTGAATAAACTGTCCTGCCATGTGTGCTCCCCAGGCATAATCTGATGCATCCATTGTTATAGTTTGCCTGGCTGTGGGTAAGGTAAAAGGCTGACCCTTGTTGAGGTGACATGCCTGAGCCCACCATAGAAACTCCTGTTGAAGGCAGGGAATGAGTGGTATTATTGTTTCCAAGCTGTGGCTGTGTTGAGTCCATACGCTTTTCAGGTACCATTGTAATTTCCTCATATGCAGTTTTGCATATGGTATTAATAGTATGCAAGATCACATGAATCCCAAGGCTTGCAGAATTTTTCCTTGCAGGGAGTTGGATCTTTGTTGCCATCATTTTGAAGTATTGAGTCAGTTGTCCTTGCTTGTCTGGCGTGAGATAAGCCATCTGGGCCGTTGTATTTAAGCTGGCACCCAGGAATATTATGTCTTGTGAGGGCACTAGTTTTGACTTCTTTTCATTTACTGTGTACCCTAGGCAACTTAATAGGTTTTTGACAAACGCCAGATGCTTTAAAAGAATGTCCTTGCTTTCTGCTTGAATAAGGTAGTCGTCCAGGTATGGATATATTTGAATTCCTCTTTGTCTGCAGTATGCAATTACTGGTGCCAGGCATTTTGTGAAGACCCTGGGCGCAGTAGATAAGCCAAAGGGCAGTGCAGAGAATTGGTAATGGGTTGAACCTGCTATAAATCGGAGGTATCTTCTGCAATTTTGTCTGATAGGGACATGCAGGTATGCCTCCTTGAGGTCCAACGTTACTAGCCAAGCCTTCTTGCCCAGCATAGGAAGAAGTTGCTGTAGTGTTAGCATCTTGAATATGGGTACTTCGAGATATGTGTTTAGAATTGAGAGGTCCAATGGGTCTCCAAGCTTTGTCCTTTCGGGGAACTAGAAAGAGTCTTGAGTAAAATCCTTGTCCCTACTCCTGTGTAGGAACCTGTTGAATGGCTCTCATGTCCATGAGAGCTGTAATTTGTTTTTGAGCCTCTGCCCATTGATTTGGTGGCAGGTTTGGCATTCCTTTTATCCTTGGTAAAGTGTGAAAGTGGAATCTGTATACTTGAGATACAATATTTAGGACCCATTTGTCTTTTGTGATGATGCGCCAGTTGTCTGCAAAAAGTGTTAGCTTTCCTCCCAAGGGAGCTGCCAAGAGGGATTTGCTTGGCAGTCTGAGGGGTAAGTCACTGTGTTTGTCTTCTGGTAGTTTGAGACCCGTCTTCTCCTCCTTTCTGGGTTGTGGCACCCCATTGTCGAGGCTTGTAAGAGCCTTGTGACTGACCGCTGCCCCTTGGGTCTGTATTTGCCCCTCTGTGGTCTGTCAGAAGCTGGAAAGGACCAGTTTTTGGTTGGCCAATTTCTGCTGAAACGAGGGGGTTGAACCTGTAAAAAATCCTTGACCGTCTGCATAGATTTTGCCTTATCCTCCATTTTCTTTAAAACCTCTTCTGCTTTTACACCAAATAAAACATCCTGCTGTAAAGGTGCATCCAATAACTTTGCTTTTACATGATCAGGTAAAGTTTGTTCTTTTAACCAAGCATGCCTACGTATCGCAGACCCTGTCACTGCTGCTCTACAAGATGCTTCCAATGAATCAAATCCACATTGCAAAGTATGTTTTCCCACTTGCTCAGCTGCATGCAACAAATCTTGCATTTCCTTGTTATCAGGCTGCTCTGTATGTGTGATCATTTTTTGTTTTAATTGAGACATCAAATATTGTTGATATTTCAGCATGTGAAACTGGCAATTTAAGGCCCTCATAGCTAGAGTAGCTAAGGTATATATTTTCTTTCCCCATCTGTCTAGTGCTCTAGAATCCCTTTCAGAGGGCACAGGATTTTTAGCAATAGAGGCCTTAACCCCTTTGGGACCGTGGGAAATGGTTTCTGGGTCAGAAACAGGGCTTTTATATAGGGATTTGTGAGAGTCAGGGACTCTGTAGTATCTGTCTGGTTTGGCTGGTGCAGGAGGTAGTGAATCTGGGTTAAGGCTAGATCCTGAATAAACATCATCCACAATGTCGAACACTTGTGGAATAGCAAGTGGTTTGTGCTGGGGTAGTAAAAGGAACTCTCGGAGCCTTTTCACAGAATCAGAGTAATCCTGGCCTTCCCAGTGGAAATGTTCCCTCATGGTATGTAAAGTTTACCCAAAAGAGTAGTCTTCTGGGGGAGATGCTGAAGGAATAGACTCTTTGGCATCAGTCTTCATAAGGGGGAAAGAATATTCCTGTTCCTCAGAAGAATCTGAGGAAATTGAAACCTGGTCAGAGGAAGCATAGTCCTCCTCCTGTCAAGGCCTTTTATCAGGAGGGGGATGGGAACCCCCGATTAGGGTAATTAAGTCTTCAGCCATCTTAAGCATCTGTTTCTTAGGCATGGGGCTTTGTACTGGAGACTGCTGTACAGTCTTCTTTGCTTTTAAAGGAGCTTTCAGCTTTGCATAGGATTTAATAGTGAGTATAGTCGGTCTGAAGACACCTTCTGCAACTGAAGGCGTTTCAACTGCCCCGGAATCCCCTTCAGCCATGGAGTCGGAAGGGCCTAAAGATAAAGGTTGTGGAGGCCTAGCAATCTCCTCTTGGGAATCGGATGCCGCCTGGGGTTCTGAATCAGCGGTCATCAGGGGCTGCGTAGGTGCCTCACTGAAAACCGGAGAACCAGCGACTGGCCTAGCACAGACCTCGGAGTCTGGTTTGGGTCTCGGCTGTCTGTCCTTATCTTTGCGTTTTTTATGCATTCCATTCATCGGTTGCTCCAACGGCATGGTATAATTAATTTTCCTACCAAAATAATGTCGGACGAAATCAAACCGACGTTTTATAGTTTGTTTGTTAAACCTAGCACAAAACCGACAACCTGTGACGTCGTGGTCTGGGCCTAGGCAAGGAATACAATAAGAATGAAAGTCCTTATGAGGTATTTGCTTCCCACAAGAAATGCAATTGTTAACTTTTTCTGACATCGGACTGAGGCAAGAAAAGGTTCCCCAATGGGGTACTTAGCTTTATTGAAGACTTCTGTCTGAAATTCGATTTGAAAATCTCAGGAGTCGGCCGACCGGCACTTGGGAACTGCTTCTGGCATCGCGCTGCAAGAAAGACTGAAGAAAATGGCGTCGGATGCCTCTTACATACCCCTGGCGCATGGACATCAGGGAAGAAGCGACAGCAACTGACGCCGGACCACGACTTTGGAATTATGGCCGACTGCGGGACCGCCTGATGGCAGGATAACCCAAGTGTGATGACTGCAGCAGTGTAACATGATGAACATCCTGGACTGCAACAGTGAATACACTCGAACATCTACATTTATGGCAAGTACACAACTGCACTATGTTCTTTGTGTTTCACTGTTGCAGTCATTACATTTGGGTAGAATCCCAAAGCTATGGATGGGAGGCTGGAGCTAAATAGCATTAGGTGCGGCCAAAAGGCCCTGCAGAACTGAAGTGGCAAAGCCTGCCCTGGACTTAGAGTACATAGGCAAATGATAATGCTTTGTAAAGGTGTGAACAGAACTCCAAGTAGCAGCCTCTAGAGTGTCTTTGGTTGGTACTCCTCTGAGAAAGGCTGCTGAAGTAGCTGCAGCTCTGGTGGAATGAGACACAATACCCTTGGGCACAGATTTGTCATGGTGTAAGTAGCATAAACAAATGCATTGGCTTATCCACCTTGAAATAGTCTGCTTTGAAATAGCCTTTCCTTCTGATCCTGCAGCAAATGCCACTAGTAATTGCTCAGTTTTTCTTAGAGCTTTAGTCCTGCTCAAGTAGAATCTTAGCTGTCTGTGTACGTCCAAGGAATGCAGAATTCTCCCCCCCCCTGTTCTGTGGATTTGGATAAAAGGTTGGCAGATGAATAGTTTGGTTAAGAGCCACACTGGAAACCACTTTAGGCATAAATGTTGGATTTGTCCTCAGACACCCTGTCTGGGTAAAATATGATAAAAGGCTCCACAGCCATGAGGACCTGTAGCTCTGAGACTCTTCTTGCTGACATAATTGCTAGTAGCAGAGCTGTTTTCCATACAAACTTTATATCAGCAGTAGCAGCTGGTTCAAATGGAGGCAGGGTGAGCTTTTCCAACACATAGTTAAGGTCCCATGCAGGTATTGGTGATCCTCTAGGAGGCCTTACATTTTTGACTCCTCTAAGACACTGCTTTAGTAAAAGGATGAGAAAAGATTGGTGGCTCTGTATTGTTATGAGCCGAAATGGCAGAGGCATGGATTTTAACTGATGAGAAAGATGGGCCTTTGTCAAGCATCTCAGTCAAGTATTGTAATATCTGAGGAATATTTGGTTCTGCTGTATCAGCTCCTTGTGCTTGATTCAAAGCAGAATCTCTTCCATTTATCAGCATAAGATTTTCTAGTACTAGGCCTTCTGGCTTCCAAAATGACATCCATCACAGCTTTACTGAGAGGTGTTGTTTGTATAACTATATGATCAGCTATGCTGCCAGGTTCAGTGTCTGGAGGTGATCAGCTGCATGCACTAATTCCTGCAATTCTTTATTTTCTGCATATTCAGAAATCATCATCATTTTCTGTTTCAGCAATCCCATAACATCATGCTGATATTTGAGCATATGAAACTGGCAGTTTAAGGCCCTAATTGCCAAGGCTGCAGACTTATAAACCTTTTTCCTCCATCCATCCAGTGCCCTTGAATCTGTCAGAGGGGGTGGAATTTTTTGCTGTTGAGGCTTTAACTCCCTTTGGACCCTGTGAAATAGTTTCAGAATCAGCAGCAGGGTTTCTAAATAAAAAATTTGTGTGAGTCATGGACCCTGTAATATCTGGCAGGCTTGCTGGGAGCTGGAGGTAAGGAATCAGGGGTCAAACTTGACTCCGAAAACCCATCATCCACAATGTCTAAAACAGGGGGTATGGCTAAAGGCCTATGCTGAGGGAGGAGGAGGAAATCCCTGAGCCTCTTTTTTGATCCTGAGAAATCTTGACTCTCCCAGTGAAAACGCTCCCTCAAAGTATGCAAAGTTTCTCCAAATGAATAATCTTCAGGAGGTGATGCAGATGGTATAGACTCCTCTGCATCTGAATCCTCATAGGGAGGTATAGATAACTCCTGATCAGAAGAGGAATCAGAAGAAATAGAAACCTGATTTGAAGATTCATAGTCAGTGTCTTGCCTAGGTCTCTTATCTGGAGGGGGATGGGTACCCCTGATCAAGGTAATGAGGTCTTCAGCCATTTTGATCATCTATTTTTTAGGCATAGAGGCCTGTGCACGTGGCTCATGCATCAGTTTTTTAGTTTCAGAACTTGCTTTAGTCTTTGGCTTTGCAGCGGTCGTCGGTTGGATATACAAATGTTGAGGCCTGAATACACCCTCAGAATCCAGTGCCTGCTCAGCTGCTCCGAACCCATCTGAGGGAGATACGTCCGTTGATCTAATACTTTGAGTATCTCGTGGCATGCCCGACTCCACATGGGTGTCGGTAGAGGCCTGTGACTCAAAAATAGTGGGTATCAGGGGCTGCGAAAGCGCTTCACTGAATACTGGTGACTGGCTTAGGAGGAGCTTCGTCGGTTTTGGACGTCGACTGTTTTTCTCTGTCCTTTTCTTTGCATTTTTTTATGTAGTCCTGAAGTCGGATTGCTATCAGACGACATTTCTGAGTAGTTAAATCTGTTTCCAAAATACTTTGAGGCAAAAACATACAGATGCTTAATAGTGCGTTGGTTACATCTAGCACAAAACCAACAGCCAGGCAACGTTGTGATCAGGGCCTAGGCAAGGAATACAGTATAAATGGAAATCCTTATGAGGTATTTGCTTCCCACAAGTAATACAATTATTAACTTTTTCTGATATTGGAATGGAGCAAGAAAAAAGTTTCCCCAATGGGGTACTTCGCTTTAGTAAAGACTCTGGTTCTGAAACTCAAACTCGAATAGTTCAGTAGTCGGCCGACCGGCACTTGCGAAATTCTTCTGCTTCGGGCACCGTGCGGCAAGAAAAACTAAAGAAAATGGCGTCGGCTGCATGTTTTATACCCCTGACGACCTGACGTCATGGAAGAGGAGACAGCAACCGATGCAGGACCCAAGACTTTGGAATTTAGGCCGACTAGGGGCAACCTGTCAGCAGATTACCCCAATGTAATGACTGCAACAGTGAAACACGAAGAACATCCACCAGGAAGGTGTTGAGAATAGACAGATCCAGGATAGAGCGCCAAGAGTTTTCTTTCCTGGGGACCAGAAACAGTCTGGAGTAAAAACCTTGTCCCCTATGCTCTGCTGGGACAGGTCGAATAGCTTTGATACTGAGAAGACAAAGTACTTGCATTTGGGCCTCTGCCCACTGCTTTGGGGGGAGGTCTGGCCATCCGCTTGGGGTTGGCTGTGAGTGGAAGTAGAATCTGTATCCCTGGGATACAATGTTGAAGACCCATCTTTCCAGGATGATGTACTCCCAGTTTTTTGCATGTAGGTCAAGTTTTCCTCCTAAGGGTGCAAGTACTTGAGCAAGGCTTGGAAGAATTAAGGAAAGTCATTGTGAGATTTTACCACATGATGTTGGCTTACTACTCCCTGTTTTAGAGGTGGGAGCACTCCATTGCTTACATCTGTGCATACCCTGAGAATGTAATTGTGGTGGTATGCTGCCGCTGGGTTAGGACTGAGAAGGTCTGGGAGGGACTGGAAAGGACCAGTTTTTTGAAGGCCAATGCCTACTGAATGTAGGTGGCTGTACATGTAGGAAATACTTAAGAGTTTGCACAAATTTAGCTTTTTCCTCCATATTTTTAAGGACAACTTCTGCTTTACTGCCAAACAGACTTTCTTGAATTAGTGGTGCATCTAGTAATTTTGCTCTGACAGTCAGGCAAGATATGTTCCTTAAGCCAAGCATGCCTACTAATAACAGGCCCAGTGACAGCAGCCCTGCAAGATGCTTCTAAGGCATCAAAACCGCATTGCAAAGTATGTTTTCCAACTTGGTTAGCAGAATGCATTAACTCTTGTAAATCTTTATGTTCTGCACAATCAGGAATCAACATAATTTTCTGTTTAATTAGCTCCATAATATGTTGCTGACACTTTAACATATGAAACTGGCAATTTAAAGCCCTGATGGCAATAGTAGCAGAGGTGTATATCTTCTTACCCCATCTATCTAAAGTCCTAACGTCCCTGTCCAAAGGGGAAGGACTTCTGGCTATTGTAGCCTTTATGCCTTTAGGTTCCTGGGAAATGGTCTCTGGATCCGCAGTAGGATTCTTAAAGAGAAACTTATGGGAGTCAGGTACTCTGTAGGACCTGTCAGGATTCCTGGCCGCTGGAGGGAAGGTATCAGGGGTAAGGCTGGATTCCAAGAAGACATCTACAATCTCCAGAACAGGGGGTATAGCTAGAGGCCTGTGCTGAGGCAAGTCTAAAAATTATCAGTGTCTCTTTTTGGACTGTGGGTAGTCCTGGCATTCCCAATGGAAATGGTCTCATGGTATGCAAGGTTTCACCCAAGGAAAAGTCCTCTGGAGGGGAGGCAGAGCGGATGGAATCCTCTGCATCTGAATCCTCATAGGTAGATAAGGGTATGTCCTGGTAATCTGAGGGATCAGTCCTCAGGCACACGGTCTGTAGAATCAGAAGGAAAATCAATCCTTTGTCTCATAGAGGGGGAAGGCTGACTTTCCCTAATTAGTTATTAAGTCTTCAGCCATTCTAAGCATTTGTTTAAGTGGCATGGCAGCTTGAGCATGGGCTTTGGTCGTCAGTTTTCCAGGTGAAGTGCGAACTCTGGGCTTGAGAAACTAGGTAGTTTTAGTCAAAAACGAAGATGTTGGTTTAATACGAACATCAAAAGTTGGAATACACCCTTCAAAAGCCGGTGCCTGCACAGTGGCTCTGGACCCATCCAAGGTAGAAACAGCTGCAGGATCCATAGTCAAAGAAGCAATTCGCAGCATACCAGACTCCGAAAGGGTCTCAGCAGAGGCCTGTGAATATGCAGAAGCGGGTATCAGGGGCTGCGAAAGCACCTCACTGAGTACAGGCCTATGCGGTCCCTCTCTGTCTTTATCCTTACGTTTTTTTCGGAAGATCGGTAGTCAGATGGCTTATCGAAGCCATTTCAGAATACGGAGAATGAGAGCGAAAAATTTAGCAACAAAAATAGCCCGATGACAAATATTTCAGGTGTTGAACAAGGCACAAAACTGACAGCGAGGAACATCGTGGTCTGGGCCTAAACAGATGGCGCAGTAAGAATGGAAATCTCTGTGAGGTATTTGCTTTCCACAGGCCAGAGAATTATTAACTTTTTCTGACATTGGTTAGAGCAAGAAAAAAGGATCCCCAACAGGGTACTTATCTTTTAGAAGACTTCAGGTCTTAAACTCGAAAGACGAAAATTTCAGGAGGCGGCCGACCGGCACTTGCGAACTGCTTCTGCTTCGGACACTGCACGGCAAGAAAAAAAATGATGTAATGGCGTCAGCTGCATGTTTCATACCCATGACATCCTGACGTCATGGAAGAAGCGACAGCAACCGACGCAGAAATCCCAAGACTCTGGTATTCAGGCCGGCTGAGGGCAGGCAGATAACCCAAATGTGATGACTGCAACAGTGAAACACGAAGAACATCTTACAAACTTTAAACAGTCAATACAAATGGAAACACTGTGAAGAACACAGACTGAAACACTGAAGACATCTGGTAACACAGGAGGAGAAATGGACAATGCACTGAACAGGCTAAAACAAACGTGCACTGGTGGGAAGATGCCACCTTGCTGATAAGGTGATAACCGTTCACTGTTAAAAATGTGGACTGTAATTACTGCTTGTTGTGTGTTCTTTGGCTGCTGAATGATACGGAAGATACAGATCTCCTCATTTTCTTCAGCATTTAATACACAATACTCATTATAACTTTTAGCTACTAAGATCACAAAACACTGTAAATGAATTAGCATTAACACAGCTATACATTTTTGACTACTTAATTACTGGAGACTATAATTTTATTCAACAAAATTGTTAAATGAAAGTCACCATAACAGATCTTAGTGATTCATGTCCCTCCACATCAGTTGAAGGAATGGTCACCACAGGTGGTCCAGATACATGTTTAGGGATTTCCCCAAAGCTCAACTTCCTCCCCCAACTCCAAGAATGCACTTCATCTCCCTCTCCTCCAGATTCAGTTGGCTAGAAGATTGCCTACCGACCTAAAACATAAGAAAATGGACACAATCTTAACACCTGACTAAAATTAAACAATCTTTTACAGCCCTGAGGTGCTGTCAATTAGGGCAGTACGGAGAGGACAATATTCAAATGGAGGACAAATGAAATGGTATACTCCAGCAAATGGACATGGATCATGAAGGTTACTAAATAACGTTTGCATCTTACATGACTCAGTGGGTCCATTTCAAATGAAAGACTGAGGTCCCAGCAATACATCTTTGATGGCACTATGGCAAAAGACCACTAATGATGGAGGCCCCAAAGGAAGAGCAGTACCTTGAAATCACATACAGCTTGTAATGTCTTATAAATGTGCAGTGAAGCCATGCTGCAGCAGCAGCACAAATGTCATCTACAGATACATTTTTGAAACAGGCTGAGGAGTGAGACTGTATTTGTAGATCTGGTTGAGTGAGCTCTGTGTTAACCTGGCATCATCTTACTGCTAGAAAGGCAACAGCAAAGAAAGCAGTCCAACAGCCACCTGGACAAGGTAACCTTACAGGTGTTCTAGCTCAGTCTACTGCAAGTAAAAGAAATAAAGCTAGTAATTTTCTCTTAAACTTCTGCACAAGTAAAATCTTAGTTGTCGGGGAATACAAAAAAAAAGCAGCTTGTAGTCCCCTTCTATTATGCAACTCTGGAAATAAAACTAGCAAGTTCATTGTCTGACTCGAGGCTGAAATTGGCAGCTACTGTTGTCATGAAAGTCAGACTGGTGAACAGAGCAAAAATGTACTTGTGAAAAAAAAAGTATGTATGTACATCAACATAAGAGGGTGCGTAATTCTGAAATTTTCTTTGTCAACATGATTGCAATGTGCTTTCCAAGATAAATACTAAAATTCCACAAAATATGCCTGTTTAAAGGGGAATAGGTAAATTTCCCTTAAATAAAAATTTTAAATTCTCACAGAGTAGCCAGGTCCTTGAAAAAATGCAGCATATTTTGAGATACTGATGTGGAATGATTAAAACCTTGGTGAAAAATTACTGCTATACACCCTTACCATGTAAAAATTAGAAAATACAGTTGTGTACACTTACCATAAATGTATATGTTCGAGTGTATTCATTGTTACAGTCATCACACTTTGGTTATCCTGCCACGGGTAGCCCTCAGTCGGCCTGAATACCAGAGGGTTAGTATTTCTGTCTCGGTTGCTGTCGCTCCAGGACTGTCGTCAGTGGTATAAAAACAGGCAGCCGACGCCATTACGTCAGTTTTTCTTGCCCCAAATATCAGGAGCCCCCAAAAGGGAGTTAAGTTATGGTGGAGTAACACCACCAGCAGAAAGTAAATACCAAAAGCCCTGTAAGGGTGAGGGAGAGAGAAAGAGAAGGGGGCTGGAGGGTGGGAAACCATGACTGCAACAGTGAAGACACTCTAACATCTACATTTATGGTAAGTGTACACAACTGTACTATGTTCTTCGTGTTTCACTGCTGCAGTCATCACACTTGGCTGAGGATCGGGTGGTGGCAGTCAAGAGGAGTTGGGGCTGGCTAGAATGTCCTGCAGGACTGCGGTTGCAAAGCATGCCCTGGATTTAGAAAAGACTGGCAGGTGGTAATGCTTGGTGAAGGTATGAACAGTACTCCATGTTGCAGCTTCCAGGATGTCCCTGGTAGGGACCCCTCTGAGAAAGGCTGTAGAGGTTGAAGTTGCCCTAGTTGAAAGTGTTCTGACCCCCAGTGGGGGTGGTTTCCCATGGTGTTTGTAACAGAAATGGATGCAGTGTGCTATCCATTTGGCGATGGTTTGTTTTGATATGGCCATGCCCTCTGCCCCTGGTGCAAAGCTGACTAGTAACTGGTCAGATTTCCTAAAGGGCATAGTCCTATCCAGGTAGAATCTGAGCTGTCTGTGCACATCTAAAGAGTGCAGGATCCTTTCCCCCTTATTTTGAGGTTTAGGGAAAAAGGTGGGCAAATTAATAGATTGATTGAGAGCCACACTGGGCACCACCTTAGGCATGAAAGTTGGGTTAGAGTCCTGAGGGAAACCCTGTCAGCAGGAAAAATTATGAAATGTTCCACAGCCACAAGTGCTTCTAACTCAGAGACTCTTCTAGCTAAAGCGATGGCCAGAAGCAAGGCTGTTTTTCAGGAGAGGAATTTTAACTCTGCTGAAGCTGCAGGCTCAAAGGGGGGAGTGAGCTTTTCCAACACAAAATTAAGGTCCCAAACAGGTGTAGGGGGCTCTCCTTGGTGGCCTTAAGTTGTTAGCCCCTCTCAGGAATTGTTTGATGAGAGGGTGTGAGAAGAGAGGTGGCTCAGTGCCGAAATATGCAGAGATGGCAGAGGCATGGATATTAATAGAGGAGAAGGATAGGCCCCTGTAGAGTAGTTTGCTAAGTAATCCAGGATGAGCGGTAAGGAGGGCTGTGCTGGGTCAGCTCCTTTAGTGTGGATCCAAGAACAATACCTTTTCCACTTAGCATAGAATTTTCTAGTACTGGGTTGTCTGGCTTCACGTATGACATCCAGGACATGTTTGCTTATGGTGGCCACTGGAGGAGAAGTCAAGGAATAAGCCAGGCTGCTAGGTTCAGTGTCTGCAACTGTGGATGCAAGAACTCTCCCTCCTGCTGAGTCAGGACAGCTGCAATCTGGGGTAGGTGCCATGGAGGCAACAGGGACAGACTGCACAGTAGTGGGTACCAGTGTTGGCGTGGCCAGTCTGGGGCAATCAGGATTGCCCTTGGTCTTTCCTCCCTTATTCTGAGTAAGACTCTGGTCAAAAGAGGTAGAGGGGGAAATGCAAAGATTGAAAGGTTTGCCCACTGGAAGGATAGGGCATCCACTTTCCAGGCCTTGCTGTGAGGTTCCCTGGTACAGAATTAGTTGAGCTGGTGGTTGTAGGGGGAGGCAAATAGGTCCACCTTCAGGGTACCCCATTTTTGGGTCACAAGGTTGAAGGTGTGGTTTAACTGCCACTCAGGAGATTTCTGCTCAAGTTGTCTGCCAGAGAGTTTTGGCTGCCTGGCAGGAATTGAGCTTGCAGATGAATATGCATGGCTGAGGCCATGTTCCAAAGGGTCATGGCTAGCCTGCAGAGAGGGTAAAGGTGGGGTTCCCTCACTGCTTGTTGATGTACCACATTACTGTGGTGTTGTCGGCTTTGTTAAGTAGAGGCCCCAGACAGAGCAGGGGACTGAAAGCTGTCAGTGCTGAACAGCTAGAATTTTTTGGCTGATGTGCAGATGAATTTGGTTGGGCTCCAGTGGCCCTGAATGCATCTGTCGCCCAAATGAGCACCCCAGGCATAGTCTGATGGGTCTGCGGCTATGGTCTGGGCAGTGTGGGCTTGTAAAAAGGGAAGTCCGTTGCTGTGGTTGCATGCTGCTGCCCACCAAAGAAAATCTTTCCTTAGACAGGGTATCATAGGTATAATAGTTTCCTGGTCCTGTGAATGTTAACAACAAAGGCTTTTTTAAGTACCACTGAAGTTTCCTCATATGCAGTCTGGCATATGGAATTAGTAGACTGGAGGAGGCCATGAATCCTAGAGCTTGCAGGGTTTTCCTTGTGGATAACTGGGTTCTGGTGGCCAGTTGAGAGATGTAGCCTGTCAGATAGGCTTGTTTTTCTGAAGTTAGAAATGCCATCTGGAATGCTGTGTCCAAGCTTGCTCCCAGGAATACAATTTTTTGACTGGGGACAAGTTTGGATTTCTTCTCACTGATAGTGTACCCCAGTGAGGTTAGTAGGTCCTTTACAAATGTCAGGTGCTGTAACAGCTTTTCCTGACTGTCTGCCTGAATCAGGTAGTCGTCCAAGTAAGGGTAAATTTGAATATTTCTTTGTCTGCAGTAAGCAATGGCTGAAGCCAGGCATTTTGTGAAAACTCTGGGAGAAGTGGATAAGCCAAAGGGAAGTGCAGAGAACTGATAATGCATAGATCCTGCCCTGAGACAGATATTTCCTGCAAGAATCTTTGATTGGGATATGCAGGTAGGCCTCTTTGAGGTCTAAGGTGGCTAACCAGGCATCTTTGGACAGCATACAGAGAAGCTGCTGCAGTGTGAGCATTTTGAATTTTGGTACCACCAGGAAGGTGTTTAGAATAGACAGATCTAAGATTGGTTGCCAGGTGCCCTCTATTCTGGGTAGTAGAAAAGGCCAGGAATAGAACCCTTGGTCTATCTGATCTGCAGGGACAGGCTGAATTGCCCTCATGGAGAGCAGGGAATGAACTTGGCTTTGTGCCTCTGCCTACTGGTCTGGAGGAAGATCGGGGAATCCCTTTGGGGTTGGCAAGGTGTGGAAATAAAATTTGTACCCCTGGGACACTATGTTGAGGACCTATCGGTCGTTGGTGATGGAGGCCCAGTTTTCTGCATGGGAGGTAAGTTTTCCTCCTAGTGACAAGAACAGATGGGCAGAGGTGAGAGTAGGAGGAGTTGAGAAGTCATTGGGAATTCTTTCCCATAAGGGGGTGTGCTTAGCACTCCCTGGTTTAGAAGTGGAGGCACTCCATTGTTTAGATCTCTGCATACACTGAGACTGCTGTCTGGGGGATCTGTTACCCCTAGGTCTTGTTTGAAGAGGCCTTGAGGGGGCAGGAAAGGACCAATGTTTTGAGGGACAATATCTACTGACTCTTGGAGACTGAACTTGCAAAAAAGTCTTTAACTGTCTGCATAGATTTAGCTTTTTCTTCCATCTTTTTTAAAACCTCTTCTGCTTTGGTACCAAACAGACTGTCTTTAAGAGGTGCGTCCAATAATTTTGATTTGATATGATCTGGCAAGGTCTGTTCCTTAAGCCAAGCATACCTTCAAAGTACAGAACCTGTGACTGCTGCCCTGCAAGATGCTTCTAGAGTGTCAAACCCACATTGCAGGGTATGCTTACTGATTTGGCTTGCAAAATGCATAAGCTCCTGTAAGTCTATTTTCTGCACAGTCAGGGAAGGTAGATAATTTTTGTTTAATGAGTTCCATGGTATGCTGCTGGTATTTCAGCATATGGAACTGACAACTTAATGCTCTAATGGTAAGAGTTGCAGAAGTATATACTTTTACCTCATCTGTCTAAAGCTCGAGAATCCCTGTCAGAGGGGGTGGGATTTTTAGCTGTAGTTGCTTTTATTCCTTTAGGCCCTTGGGAGATGACCTCTGGGTCAGCAGTAGGATTTTTGAAAATAAATTTGTGTAAGTCAGGGACTCTAATACCGGTCAGGTTTCCTGTGAGGTAAAATATCCGGGGTTAGACTGGATTCCCTAAAAACATCATCCACAACATCCAGGACAGGGGGGGAAGCTAAGGGCCTGTGCTGAGGTAAATCTAAAAATTCTCTGAGTCTCTTTTTGGACTGAGGGTAATCCTGGCATTCCCAATAGAAGTGCTCTCTCAAGGTATATAGGGTTTCACCAAAAGAAAAATCTTCTGGAGGAGAGGCAGAAGGAATGGATTCCTCTGCATCTGAATCCTCATAAACAGATAAGGGCATGCCTTCATAATCAGAAACCTCAGAGTTGTCGGACACTTGGTCAGATAAAGGTGCTGGGGACAAGTATCTTTCTTTTAGCAGGAGAAGGCTGGCTGCCCCTAATCAGCATAAGGTCTTCCGCCATTTTAGGCATCTGTGACTGGCAAGAAAGTAGGTGCGTGAGTTTGGGTCATCTGTTTTCTAGGCGTAGCTCATACTCTGGGCCTTAGAAACACGGTAGTTTTAGAAAGAAAGTACAGTTGTGTACACTTACCATAAATGTAGATGTTCGAGTATATTCACTGTTGGGTAATCTGGTATCTGCTGGCAGGTTGCCCTCAGTCGGCCTGAATTCCAAAGTCTTGGGTCCTGCGTTGGTTGCTGTCTTCTCTTCTATGACGTCAGGGGTATAAAACATGCAGCAGACGCCATTTTCTTCGGTTTTTCTTGCCCCCAATGTCAGGTGCCCTCAAAAAGGTAGCAAAATTATATATATAAATATATACATCCATCAATATAAACTTTACCTTCATCTACAAGCAAATACACCACATAGGTTGTAGAAGATAGAGAAGGAAAGATACATTTCAGAATGACGGGGATGGCGGGAGGGTAACCTGGACTGCAACAGTGAATACACTCGAACATCTACATTTATGGTAAGTGTACACAACTGTACTATGTTCTTCATGTTTCACTATAGCAGTCATTATATTTGGGTAGAATCCCAAAGCTATGGTTGGGAGGCTGGACCTAAACAGCATTAGGTGCGGCTATAAGGCCCTGCAGCACTGCAGTGGAAAAGCCTGCCCTGCACTTAAGAGTAGAGAGGCAAATGGTAATGCTTTGTGAAGGTGTGAACAGAACTCCAAATAGCAGCCTCCAGAATGTCTTTGGTTGGTACTCCTCTGAGAAAGGCTGCTGAAGTAACTGCAGCTCTGGTGGAATGAGACCTTATGCCCTTGGGCACAGGTTTACCATGGTGTAAGTAGCAGAAACGGATACAGTGGCTTAACCACTTTGAAATTGCCTGCTTTGAAATAGCCTTTCCTTCTGATCCTGCAGAATATGACAATAGTAATTGCTCAGTTTTTCTTAGAGCTTTAGTCCTGCTCAAGTAGAATTTTAGTCGTCTGTGTACGTCCAAGGAATGCAGAATTCTCTCCCCCTTGTTCTGCGGATTTGGATAAAAAGTTGGCAGACGATGATTAAGAGCCCCACTGGAAACCACCTTAGGCATAAAAGTAGGATTTGTCCTCAGACACTCTCTCTCTGGGTAAAATATGATAAAAGGCTCTACAGCCATGAGGGCCTGTAGCTCTGAAACTCTTCTTGCTGAAGTAAATGCTAGTAGCAGAGTTGTTTTCCATGATAAGAACTTTAGATCAGCGGTATCAGCTGGTTCAAATGGAGGCAGGGTGAGCTTTTCCAACACATACTTGAGGTCCCATGCAGGTAATGGTGATCTTCTAGGAGGCCTTAAATTTTTGGCTCCTCTAAGATACTGCTTTAGTAAAGGATGAGAAAAGATTGGTGGCCCTGTAATCTAATGAGCCGAAATGGCAGAGGCATGGATTTTGATTGATGAGAAAGATAGGCCTTTGTCAAGCATCTCAGTTAAGTATTGTAATATCTGAGGAATATTTGGTTCTGCTGTATCAGTTCCTTGTGCTTGATTCCAAGCACATAATCTCTTCCATTTGTCAGCATTAGATTTTCTAGTACTAGGCCTTCTGGCTTCCAAAATGACATCCATCACAGCTTTACTGAGAGGTGTTGTTTGCATGACTACATGATTAGCCATGCTGCCAGGTTCAGAGTCTGTAGTTGATTGTGCAGGATCGGATTGTTTTGCTGGGACGGTAGTTGTGGTCTTTGAGGCAAGGTCCAAGCTGGGTATTGACACAAGTTCCTTAGGATTGGATACCAGTATTGGCGGGGTCAGTCCGGGGCAATTAATATCATCTTTGGCTTCTCTTGTCTGACTTTTAAGAGGACCATGGGTAGAAGAGGCAGAGGAGAAAAGGCATAAACAGAGAGGTTTTTCCAAATGAAGGATAGGGCGTCCACTTTCCATGCTTGTCTGTGATAAGTCCTTGTGCAGAAACTTTTCAATTGATAATTTTGAGGAGAAGCAAATAGATCTATGTCTGGGCTCCCCCATTTCTCTGTTATCATGCTGAAGACTTGTGGATTTAGTTTCCACTTGTGAGGATCCATAAGGTTTCTGCTTAAATAGTCTGCCAGTGTGTTTAGTTTTCCAGGCAAGAATTGAGCTTGAAGATGTATTTGGTAGGTCAAAGCTGTGTCCCACAGTACCATGGCTAATCTGCAAAGGGGGTATGATTGTGTGCCCCCTTGCTTGTTTATATACCACATGACTGTGGTGTTGTCCCATCTTTATCAGTAGTTGTCCTGGATGAAGTAAGTCCTTGAAGGCTGTTACGGCATTTTGAACAGCTAGCATCTCTTTCTGGTTGATATGTAGATGCATTTGTTTTGGTGCCCATAAGCCCTGAAAGCATCTTCCTGCCATGTGGGGCCCCCAGGCATAGTCTGATGCGTCTGTTAAGGTTTGGCTGGCAGGGGGTAGAGTGAAAGGCAGTCCCATGTTTTGGTGACATGCCTTTGCCCTTCATAGAAACTCCTGTTGCAGGCAGGGAATGAGAGGAATCATTGTATATGCAGTCTTGCATATGGAATTAGTAGCATGCAGGATGCCATGAAGCCCAGAGCCTGCAGAATTTGTCTCGCAGAAGACTGGGTTTTTGTTGCCATCAGTTTGAAGTAAGTAGTCAGTTGCCCTTGCTTGTCTGGCGTGAGGTAAGCCCATCTGGGCAGTTGTATCCAAGCTTGCACCTAGGAATGTTATCTTTTGAGAGGGTACCAGTTGTGATTTCTTTTCGTTTATTGTGTACCCTAGGCATGTTAGAAGCCTCTTCACAAATGCCAGGTGTCGAAAAAGCGAGTCCTTATTCTCTGCTTGAATGAGACAGTAGTTCAAGTAAGGATATATTTGTATACTTCTTTGTTTGCAAAATGCAATTACTGGTGCCAGGCACTTTGTAAAGACCCTGGGCACAGTAGATAAGCCAAAGGGCAGTGCAGAGAATTGGTAATGCATTAATCCAGCCTTGAATCTGAGGTATCTTCTGCACAATTGTCTTACTGGGACATGCAGGTATGCCTCTTAGGTCTAAAGTCACCAGCCAAGCATTCTTGCCCAGCATGGGCAGAAGCTGCTGCAAAGTCCGCATTTTGAATTTTGGAATGTCCAGGTATGTGTTCAAAATCGATAAATCCAGTATTGGCCGCCAGGCCTTGTCCTTTCTGGGTACCAAGAACAGTCTTGAGTAAAAACCTTGTCCTTTTTCCTGTTCTGGTACTGTCTGAATGGCCCCCATATCCAAGAGGGACGTAACCGGTTTCTGTGCCTCTGCCCATTGATTTTTTGGCAGATCTGGCCAACCATTTGCCATTGGCAGTGTGTGGAAATGGAATCTGTATCGCTGTGATACGATGTTTAGTACCCACTTGTCCTGGGTTAACTGCCAATTTTGAGCAAAAGTGCTAATTTTCCCCCTATGGGTACTGCCAAAAGATAAGTGCTTGGTGTAGGCAGAGGGAAGTCATTGGGATTGCTTTCTGTAGGTTTGCGCTTTATATCCTCCAGAATTGGAGGTGGAAGTGCCCCATTGCTTTGAGCTATACGAGTCTTGCGCGTGGTATCTGGAACCCTTAGGGTGTCTGGATTTGCCCCTTTGAGCTCTGTCTGATACAGGAAAGGGCCAATTTTTTGTAGGCCAGTGTCTACTGAATCTTGGTGGCTGCACTTGTAAGAAGTCTTTAACAGTTGGCATACACTTAGCTTTGTCTTCCATTTTCTTTAAAACCTCTTCTGCCTTAATACGAAACAGAGAATCATGCTGTAAAGGTGTATCTAACAATTTAGCTTTAACATGATCAGGCAAACTTTGTTCCTTTAACCAGGCATGCCTCCTTATCACAGATCCAGTAACTGCGGCCCTGCAGGAGGCCTCTAAGGAATCAAAACCACATTGCAAAGTATGACTTCCAACTTGTTCAGCTGCATGCAATAATTCCTGCAATTCTTTATTTTCTGCACATTCTGAAATCAACATCATTTTCTGTTTCAGCAACCCCATAACATGTTATTGGTACTTAAGCATATGAAATTAACAGTTTAAGGCCCTAATTGCCAAGGTTGCAGATGTATAAACCTTTTTTCCCCATCTGTCTAGTGCCCTTGAATCTCTGCCAGAGAGTGTAGGATTTTTTGCTGTTGAGGCCTTAATTCCCATTGGACCCTGTGAAATAGTTTCAGGATCAGCAGCAGGGTTTCTAAATAAAAAATGTATGCAAGTCAATGACCTTGTAATATCGGTCAGGCTTACTGGGAGCCAGAGGTAAGGAGGCAAGGGTCAAGACCGACTCCGAAAACACATCATCCACAATGTCTAAAACAGGGGGAATGGCTAAAGGCTTGTGCTGAGGGAGGAGGAGGAAATCCCTGAGCCTCTTTTTGATTCTGAGAAGTCTTGACTTTCCCAGCGAAAATGCTCCCTCAAAGTATGCAAGGTTTCCCCAAATGAATAATCCTCAGGAGGAGATGCAGATGGAATAGACTCCTCAGCATCAGAATCCTCATAGGGAGGTACAGATAATTCCTGATCAGAAGAGGAATCAGAAGAAATAGAAACCTGATCTGAAGATTCATAATCAGTGTCTTGCCTAGGCCTCTTATCTGGAGGGTGATGGGTACTCCTGATCAAGGTAATAAGATCTTTAGCCATTTTGATCATCTGTTTTTTAGGCATAGGGGCCTGTGCACGTGGCTCATGTGTCGGTTTTTTAGTTTTAGAAGTTGCTTTTGTCTTTGGTTTTGCAGCTGTCGTCGGTTTGATTTACAAATGTTGAGGTCTGAATACACCCTCAGAAGCCGGTGCCTGCTCAGCGGCTCTGGACCCATCTGAGGGAGATGCATCCGTCGGTCCAATACCTTGAGTATCTTGCTGCATGCCAGACTCCACATGGGTATCGGTAGTGGCCTGCAACTCGAAGGTAGTGGGTATCAGGGGCTGCGAAAGCCCTTCACTGAGTACCGGCGAACCAGCGACTGGCTTAGGAGAAGCTTCGTCATCGGTTTTGTATCTCGACTGCCTTTCTCTGTCCTTTTCTTTGCGTTTTTTTATGTACTCCGGTAGTCGGATTGCTATCCGACATTTCTGGGTAGTTAAATCTGTTTCCAAAATAGTTTGATGCAAAAATATACTGACGCTTAATAGTGCATTGGTTAAATCTAGCACAAAACCGACAGCCAGGCACATTGTGATCAGGGCCTAAGCAAGGAATACAGTATAACTGGAAATCCTTATGAGGTATTTGCTTCCCAAAAGTAATACAATTATTAACTTTTTCCGACATGGGAAAAAAGCAAGAAAAAAGTTTCCCCAGCAGGGTACTTAGCTTTAGTGAAGACTTTGGTTCTGAAACTCAAACTCAAATATTTCAGTAGTCGGCCGACCGGCACTTGCGAAATGCTTCTGCTTCGGGCACCGCGTGGCAAGAAAGACTAAAGAAAATGTCGTCGGCTGCATGTTTTATACCCCCGACGTCATGGAAGAGAAGACAGCAACCGACACAGGACCCAAGACTTTGGAATTTGGGCCGACTGAGGGCAACCTGCCAGCAGATTACCCAAATGTAATGACTGCAACAGTGAAACACGATGAGCACCTGAAGATGCGAAACAAATTGGTTTGTGTCAAGTGCTGGTAGTGTGAAGAACTTCCTTAGAAGCCTGTGCCTGCACAGCGGCTCTGGACCCATCCAAGGTAGAGACATCCGTAGGTTCCGTAGTCAAAGAAGAGTCTCGCTGCATACGAACAGGTCTCGGTAGCGGCCTGTGAATCCATCAATGCAGGCATCAGGGGCTGCAAAAGCACCCCACTGAGTACCGGTGAACTGGCGACTAGCTTAACGGAAGCGTCGTTGGCAGTTTTGGACCTGTGCAGTCTGTCTCTGTCTTTATCCTTATGTTTTTTTTAGAGTATCGGTTGTCGGACGGCTTACCGAAGTCATTTCAGAATACGGAGATCGAGAGCAAAAGTATTTAGCTACAAAAAGGGCCTGACGACGAATAGTTCAGGTGTTGAACAAAGCACAAAATCAGCAAAGAGGGATGTAGTGGTCTGGGCCTAAACAGTTGACGCAGTAAGAATGGAAATCTCGGTGTGGTATTTGCTTTCCACAGGCGAGACAATTAACTTTTTCTGACATCGGTTAGAGTAAGAAAAAAGGATCCCCAATGGGGCACTTAGCTTTAGATGACTTCACCTTCAATGTCGGGAACGAAAAACTCAGGTAGCGGCCGACTGGCACTTGTGCAAACTGCTTCTGCTTCGGACTCCTCTGCAAGAAAGACTGATGTAATGGCATTGGCTGCCTGTTTTTATACCACTGACGAAGTGACGTCAGTCCTGGAGCGACAGCAACCGACGCAGAAATACTAAGCCTCTGGTATTCGGGCCTACTGAGGGCTACCCCTTGTTAGGATAATCCAAGTGCGATGACTGCAACAGTGAAACACGTACAAAATGTCATTTAGGAAGATAAGCAAAGAGTGGTGTTGCAAATGTGTCTAGACCCAGCGAAAATTTTACCCACCATCCTTTCAGTCCTATTTGCAAGGTTTCAGGACTGCTTTTGGCATTTAGACCGCAGTAGAAAGGTAAAAAGGGTCCCTGTCCATCAACCGAATTAGAAGAACCCATGTGGTTAATTTAAGAGAATCAAAGTCCACGTGAGGAATGCTGGATGGAGGAGAGACAGGAGACCTGGATGTGGCTGCAGAAGAGAAGGTTTTCCTTATGAGACCAAGCTACAGGAAAGAAAACGACATTTCTCATGGCAAAAAGGAAGCTACGAGAATAACTCTGGGCTTCCACACGTTGGGCTTTTTCTGCCTTTCCCATATTCTTCCTATTTATTTATTTATTATTTTTTTATTTATTTCAGTTTGATTACCGGGGAAGTCCACTGGGCCAAGAAGAACCCATTTTCAGTGGAGGTCCGGGGAAAAAAGCTCCAAGGCAGTACAACAATACAATGTTTAAGAAGAATACAAAGTTAATCCACACAGCAAGAAAACATAGTAAGACACTGCAAATGCAAATTTACAATAGAATGTATACACAGTAAGAACACTGTAAATGCATATTTACAATAGAATGTACACACAGTAAGAACACTGAAAATGCAAATTTACAATAGAATGTACATGCAGCAAGAATTCACGACGGACACATCAAATGCTAAAGAAAAAAACAGAAAAAATAAAAATTAAAAATTAACCTTTTTTTTTTTTGCTAACTTTTCAATATTTGCATCCATACAGTGAAGTTAGAGCCTGCTAAAATCATAGCTAGAGTTTGGGTGCATAAAGATGCAGGAGTATAGGGGCTTAGTCTAGAGGAACTTTGGGATTATGTAGGGTGAAAGCAAGAAAATTTCCATTTTGAAGATAGGTGTAAGAAAAGTTGGGTTTTAAAGTAGTCTGAGTTAGGTATGGTTCTAAGAGAAGGAGGGAGAGAGTTCTATTTCCTACCTAGAGAGAAGGAAAGTAGTTGTTGGCCAGCGGGATGTTTAGGTCTGGGGATGGAGATTAGATTTTGGTGTTCAAATCTTAAAGATCGGTTGGGAATGTAAGGGGGGAGAGGATGTTGGATAGAGCAGGACATTTTTCTGGGTAGAATATTAATTTATGAGTGGTTGTTAGTTGGAGATAGTCAAGGTGGTTTGGGAGTTCTAGCCAGTTTAAAGATTGAAGGGAGAGGCAGCGGTGGGTTGAGTTTTTGGATTTGGTGGCGAATTTAGAGATTTTATTATAGCAAGCTTCAAGTTTAGAGGAGAGGGAGGCAGACAGATTAGTTAGGAGAGGGGCTCCATAAAGTAGAGAGGGTAAGAGGAAGCAGGTAGCTAAGGTTTGCCTGGAGGATTTGGAAAGAAATAGATTATTCCTGTAGAGCATGCCTAGTTTTTGGTGGGTCTTTTTTATGTTTTGTTGAACGTGGAGGTCAAATTTAAGGCGTTCGTCTATGGTTATGCCAAGGAGTTTAGCGTAGGGGACCACTTCTATAGGAGTGTTAGATTGGCTGAGGATGTTGAAAGAGTTTTTGTCCAAGGAAGAAGTCTTGGAAGGGAGGAAAATTATTATTTTGGATTTAATGGAGTTGAGGGAGAGATGGTTTTGGTGCATCCAGTTTTCTGTAGTGGAAAAAGCTGTTTGAGTTTTAAGTTCAGATAGGTTGGGTGCGGCACAGAGTAAGGTAGAGTCATCAGCGTATTGGATGACTGTAGTGTCAGGGAGAGCAGTGTGAAGGTTGTTTATGAAGATGTTGGAAAGTATGGGACTGAGAATGGATCCCTGGGGAACGCGAGTAGGTAAGAAGGAAGAAGTAGAGTTCTTCCATCTGACAGCCTGGGATCTGTCAGAGAGGTAGCTGGAGAACCAGGAAAAAGTATTAGTGGAAAAATTAAGGTTGGACAGGTGGCAGAGTAGGTGTGAATGGGAGATGGTATCAAAGGCTTTAGAAAGGTCTAGCAGAACAGTGGATACTAGAAGTCCAGAATCTCGGGCTTGATTAACTGTTTCTAAGAAGGAAAGTAGGGCAGTTATGGTGCTGTGGCCTGGACGGAAACCGTGTTGGGTTGGTGTAAGTAGCTGATTCTCTGTTAAGTAGGGTAAGAGTTGGCAGTGGACATATTTCTCAAGAATTTTGGATATAGGAGAGAGTAGGGCTATAGGGCGGAAGTTAGAAATGGAGTTGTTTTTGCCTCCTTTATGAAGTGGTAGAATGTAGGCAGAACACCAGAGTTTGGGAACGTATGACACTTGTAAGGATCTGTTAATCAGGATGCTAATTGGAAGAGCTATTCCTTCGGCTGCGTGTTTGAGGAAGGAGGGGGGGATGTTGTCGGGGCGTTGGACCAAGATTTTAGTTTGGTTAAGAGCTTTTTTATGAATGTTGTGGAAACTGGTTTGAGTTGAAACTTAGGGCGACAGTCATTAGGAGATTTTAGGAAGTTAGAAGGGTTGTTGTTAGGGAATGTTTTGGTTAGTTTGGCTATAGAGTCAGTAAAGAAAGTGTTGAAGAGTGAGCTTAGTTCATTGTCAGTTAAACTAGGGTCAGGGCAGGGGTTATTTTGTGACCCAGGATGGAGAAGAGAGTTAACAGATTTCCAGAATTGTTTGGGGTTGTTAAGATTAGTAGACTGAAGTTTATTGTAGTAGTTTTTTTGTCCCTGATTAGCTTTTTTACTTGGTTGCGGAGTTGGGTATATTGGAGCAAGGCAGAAGGCTGTTTACTTTTCTGATGAAGCTTCCAAGATTTGTCTCTGAGCTGCATGGTTTGTTTAGTCTCTTTGGTCAGCCAAGGAGCAGAATTGGCTTTGATTCATTTATTTCTAAGGGGGGCTACAGAGTTAAGAGCATTTAGGAAGATGGAGTTGAAATGTTCTACGGCATTGTCGAGGGAGAGAGTGTGAAGGATTTGCCAGTTGATTTCTTTGAATATGTTGGAGAAAATTGTGGGGTTGAAGTTGCTAAGGTTACGAGTTTGGATATAATGATGTAGGAATTGAGAGGGGTTAGTAGAGCGATGAATGAAGGCAGATAGATGGTCACTAAAGGAGTCAGGGATAATTCCTGATAGATTTTGTTTGGATGGAAGACTAAAATCTAATCAATGATGGAGCCAGGCGGGTGTTTTTTGTTAGGCCTGGTTGTAGAATGGATTAATTGGGAGAAGTTGTAAATGTTGACAGCTAGGGTGGGGGAAGGTGTGTTGATTTTGTTCCAATCAATGTTGACGTCGCCTAGAATAAATGTTTCATATTTTACTTCAGATGAGGCCCAGTGGAGAATATTCTCTAGGGTAGAGATGTTGTCGCCAGGGGAGATGTATAATGAAATGAAGCAGATATTTTTATATGTTTATTGAGTTGGAGCAGACAAGCAGTTATTTCAGTATTTTTTAATAAAGGGGTTGAGATTTGCAGGGGGATTATGGAGAGAAGGTTAGAGTAGACTATGGCAGAGCCTCCACCTTTTTTGTTTATTCGGTCACTCCTGAGGGTGTTGAAACCTGGAGGTAGGATTTCAGAGTCAGAGATATGGGGTTTTAGCCAGGTCTCGGAGATGGCCAAGATGTCAGGTTGGTTGTGATTAATCCAGGCGTGAACATGGTGAATTTTGTTAAGGCTTTGGGCATTGATAGTGAAGACCTTAAGGGTGCTAGGAGAGGTCTTAGGAGTAGAAGGAGTGAGAGGGAGAGGTGTATTTGAAGTGGGGAAGGAGTTGTTTGTACTGAGGCAGGGGCCAGGGTTAGGGTGAATGTCTCCAGATAAGGCTAGGAAATTATTTGAGAAAACTTGACCGAAAATCAGAGGTCACTGCTGGATTAGAGCATCCCTTGGTGTCAGACCCTCTGGAAGAGGTAGGAGAAGAAGCCGTGGCACCTGGTCTAGGATGTAAAGAGGCCACAGGATGGCAGTGAAGAAAAAAATCAAATGTGCTGTTACTAGAATGAGGGACCACCTCTGTGGTCTAAGACATCCACTGACTTGCCCTGCTACTGAGATGACCTGACTACTGATCTAAACTGCCAACAGTAATGCAGTTGATTGTCAATTCACAAAATCTCACTACTCCTTGACATAAAAAGACAGTATACAGTCATCTCCCCCAACAACTCTTTGCAGATGTACCACACTAACATACTGACCCAAAGTGTATTGCAATCGCACCTTGGGGAAGTTGGTTGAAAAGCCTGCAATACCAGGAGGACTACTCTCATTTCTATTATATGTATATGCAAAGAGGCCTCTTGTAGAGTCCAACTCCCTTGGACTGCCTTGTCCCAAGCAATGTCCTCCCAACTCAAGGAAGACATGCCCATGGTGACTTCAGTTGAGGAGTTTAAGGACATCCCTTGCAGACAATGGGAGACTGTAACCACCACTTAAATACACCTTTGGCTTGCTTAAGATAAGACAGATGGGTTGATTCATGGGGACTTTCAGCTGAAATGACTATATATGTAGATGTGATGCACACAGTCCAAACCAATGTTACCATATGTGCTGTGGTGCCCATGAGACCCAGTACCCTTTGAATGATGGATGCTGAAAAACAGGAATGTTGCAAAAGTAGCAGGAAGACATGCTTTGTATAGCGTGTATCCTGTCTTAAAGCAGATTGAACACTGCATCCAGAAGAAAGCCTACAAATATCTGTACTTACAAAGGCTCGAGCTTAGACTTCACAGCATTCACTGAGAGACAAAGCCCAAGTAAGTAGGCCCTTGCATGAATCAAGGACTCTACAAGTCTCAACCATGAGTAAGTTGTATAGGTAAGGGAACGTTCTTATTCAAAGCGACCTCAGGTGAGATGCAACTGCTACCATGCATACAGTGAATAACTAAGGGACTGCTGTGAGGTCAGAGAGAGCAAGAACTTCCTGGATGACATGGTTATTTTTAGGTTACATATTGCATTATCGAAGTTTCAGTACTTCGAATACCATATGGTCGACACCATATGATCTAAGTACTAAAACTACGAAAATGTAACTAAAAAAACAAAACAAAAGTAACTGCTGTGAGCAGGGGGGCAGCCCCCCTGCATCCCCCCTACTTAAATATACCAACTCCGAGATCACACTTTAATGGAGTTAAGCACAGGAAAGGGAAGGTTTCCTTTCCTATGCTGTAGCGCGATCTCGGAGTTGGTATATTTAAGTAGTGGGGGGTAGAGGGGGTGCAGGGGGGCTTGCACCCCTGCCTACACCCTTTACTTTTTCATTTTTAATCATTTTTTATGAACATTCGAATATTTAATCATTCGATCATTAAAGGGCGATCTTTAGTAATTCAAACGACTGAATATTCGATGTTCCAATAGGAACCCTTATTTTTACGTACAGCTAGACATCCTGCAGGTCTACAGAGCACATCCAATTTCCCTTGTAAAGACATAAGAGCACTGACTGCACTGTTACTACTCAGAGCAGGATTTCCTTTTACTAAACAAAAAAAAAAAAAAAAAAAAGCCGAGTCTATATTTGGCTTGAGGTCCTTTGTTGTCTTTTTGGTAACTAAAAGGAATGTGGGACAAACACTGGATCTGGTCTGGAAGGACTTCTTGGATGGTCCTTTTTGTTAAAAAGTTTGGTACTTTTAAGTTTGGGTGCTTGCCAAAGGCAGGATAAAAATTCTGGAAGCAGGAATGTCATGGTCCTTGGGGTTACTGAAAAGGATAGCGTACAAATTCTGGAAATTACTTTACAGATCCATCTATCCTACATGACAGCCAGTCAGATGTAGGGATATTGGACTCGATAAATGCTTCCAAAGGTGGAAAAGTTGGGCAAGCCTTTAGGGATGCTGCGGCTAACTCCTGAGGGAGCATTACGGAAATCCTAGTATTGCGGTACTCTCTTCTACTCCTATACTGGCACCCATTAAAGAAACCCCCATGACGTCAGGAGCTTCTGTCAGATTACTGTTCCACTGAGGATGCAGGGACTTATTAAACCATAAGCTCTTCACACCTTTCTGATTTCTAGCAAAGGAACCTTATGGGACAGAACTTTAACCCAATAGTCATGAGCATTTTCTCTTCTTACTCGCCCTTGAGCAACTTTTCTCTCACCTGGGATCTAAAGAATTCCCTCTATGTACACACACAACAGAATCTCTCCAAATTCCGGGTCCTCCTTTCATCAAGATCAAGAGCTATGATGGGGACTCGGTGGAGAGCCTTGGCTTGCACATCCTCTCTCTCAGAATGCTCAGAGTGGACTTATCTGATCATTCAGAAGAGGAAATTTACTCCAGATGACTGAGACCTATGAAAACTCTTTGGCACCAACCTCCCCTTTTTGCTTAATACATTCTGGCCATCCCAGTGACCCCCATAAATCAATCAGAGGGCCTTTCAGCGCCACCTTTCACAGAAAGACTTTCTCCAAGTCAGGACAATAACTTAAGGATTCAAGATTAAGTGTCAAATCTTGATGGCATAAGAATGAGATCCATGGTCCCAAACTGATGGATGTGTTGAGAAGCTGAAGTTGGAGGTACCTCAACAACATCCTGGGGAGTTTGTGTGCCTTGGAACTGTTTCTGCAAATGCCGCTGCTCCTGTTAAGACTGTCAACACTCTTTTGTCTCACCGCAATCAATCCCAAAAGGAGATCAAAGCCATGACAACAATGCCACATCTGTACACGACACTGAAGAGAGTTTTGGCGTCAAAGGCTAGAAACCTAATCACACCAACAATACAAATGGAATCAAATGGATTGGTACAGATGCTGAAGTTGAGTTACCAATGTTGCTGACTTCAAGAACAGTGAATCTTGGTACTAAGGAAATGAGTTCTGGTACCAATACAAAAATCAACAGTGGTGCTGATGTACACAGCTGATTTTGCTCCTTAAGGCGAAATAACATACCTAACACACTAGTAATAGGTGACTCTATAGTCAGGCACACTGATGTCCCACTCACTAGGCTGGACAAGCAGACGGTTACTGTTAGCTGCCTCTGGGGAGCCAGAATCCGCCACATAACACAAGCACTCAGGTCACTCCAGAACAAGTACAAATATGACTCTGTCATTGTTCATGTTGGTGTGAATGACCTGAGACGTACCTCCCTGGACCACATGAAAAGAGACATGGAAGAGCTCTCTGATCATGTAGCCCAGGCTGGTATGACCCTGACCTTGAGTAGCATCCTGCCCTCACCAAGAATGATACCTCAGTATAAAGAAAAAAATATCAATTTCAACAACTGGCTAAAGCTTCTGGTGTCATTCAAAGGGGATCCAGTGTCTGTCAGCCTGGGACGACATGCTCAATAAGCCGTGTTGCTTCGCAAGAGACGGCTTGCACCTGTCACCCCTAGGCTTTCGAATACTGGCCAAGGCTCTTGTTGCTCCCATAGTTCCTTTTTTAGGCAAGGCTCAAAAGTCAAACCCACCTCTGTAAACACAGGCTCCAGAGAGTACCCCAGCATTACCGGGCTACAACTCATACCACACGTTTCGGCCACAGAACACGGACCGAAACACAAAAGGAGGGGGTGTATTCATATTCATCAATGAAACCCGCACCTCCAGGTTAGTGGCACAGCACGATACCTCTGAGATCATCCATGTACAACTAACATCGGGCAAATCTGCAATTCAAATTGTGGCCTGCTACAGATCACCCCCATAACCCAGAACCACCACTCCACCTTTCTGGAGACACTGGAAAACATGAAGGTCCTACTAAACACCCTGACATTGGGCGATTTCAACTACCCTACCATTCACTGGGAGAACTATAGTACAAATTCCCAGGCCCAGCGCTTCCTGGAATTCATCACCTCAAATGCCCTGGATCAGCTGGTTAACTCCCCTACCAGAGGTGAAAAAATATTGGACCTGGTCATCACCAACATGGGCGACAGGTGTTCCACACTGGAGGTCAACCAGTCACTGGTTAGATCAGACCATAGACTAATCACTCTGGATGTCCACACCCCACCACCACCCCCAACTAAGGAAAGCAAAGTACAAAACTTTTCTAAAGCAAACTTCACCTTACTTAAGACAGAGGTGGTAAGTTTCACAGCCCCCAAGCTACAGGATAACACTGCCCAAGATGCAGAAACCTTTACAAATGCACTCTATGAGCACCTACAAGGATGCATGGATCATGCCATCCCTAGCAAAACCAAGACTCACTCCTCTAAGAGAAGGAAACCAGTTTGGTGGACCCCTGCAATAAACATGCTATACAATAGGAGGAGGAGGAAACTAGTTCAGAAAAAAAGCAAATCCCAAGAAGGAAAGACATTCCTGATCAGTATCAGTAAGAAACTGAGGTCCCTCATGAAATCACCCAATGCTAACTTCGAAAGAAAAATAGCCAAGGAATCAAAAGATAACCACAAAGGCTTCTTTAGCTATGTTAAGAATCTAAGTGGCAACTTGCAGATATACACTGAACTAGTGTAAAACAGCACAAAATATACTGAACCTACTGATATTGCCAACATCCTGGCAGATAAATTCAGAGCAAACTTCACCCCCTCTCACCTCCAAAAGGGCCCACAACAATACCAAAAAAGTGTAGTGTCCCAAAAATCACAGACACACAGGTGAAAACAGCCCTTGCAAAAGCCAAAAACACAGAGTCAATGGGACCAGATGGTGTCCCAGGCTGCGTCCTGCACGAACTACAGAACGAACTAACCCCCCCCACCAAAACACTCTGTTCAACCTCAGCCTCTCCACAGGCTACGTGTCCATAGAATGGTGCACAGCAACGTTTATTCCTCTCCACAAAGGAGGGGCCACAACTGACCCTGGTAACTACTGCCCCATAAGCCTGACTAGCCTGGTCTGCAAGGCTATGCAGCGCATCATGGAACTCGTTAAAGACATTGGGAACCTCCAAACACTTGACCCGACCCAGTACGGCTTTAAGGGCAGATCATGCCTACTAAACCTGGTTGGGTTCTTTGAGACAGTCACCAAGGCCATAGACGAGAGAAAGGTGGTTCACACAGCCTACCTTGACCTCTACAAGGCTTTACAGTCTGGTATTACAGAAAAACTCACCAGCCTGAACACAACTCCCTACGTCACGAGATGGTTTGCCAACTGGCTTACAGACAGAACTAACACGGTAAGAATAGCGGGCTCCAGGTTCGACTCTAAACCAGTCACAAGTGGTGTCCTGCAAGGCTCGGTCCTGGGACCCCTACTGTTCAGCATATACTTTTCAGAAGTACGGGCAAACACAGGAGGACTATGGCTAACCATGTTCGCCGATGACTGCAAACTGGGAGCCATAACTGACTCCAGCTGACAGGGACATCCTCCGAAAGGGCCTTACTGAGACGCCTGGTGTCAAAGTCTTGGCCTCAAGCTAAATGCCAAAAAATGCATAGTCATCCCATTTGGGAAAAACAAAACACCCATGAATTACCACATAGGTGGCAGCCCCCTTAATACAGAAGAGGTAATAAGAGATCTGGGGACCCAGGTAGATAGCAATCTCTCCTTTGACAATCATATTGCCATAGTAGTTAGGAAATCCTTCTATGTGGCCCATCTAATTACTAAAGGGTTCGCATCTAGAAATAAAGAGGTTATAGTGTCCCTCTACTCATCACTCATTAGACACATCATAGAGTATAATGCCCCATTTGGGATGTACCTCACAAGACACTTCCAACAGCTGGAAAGACCACAAAAGTACCTCACCAAGAGGATTACTGGTCTCAAACATATGTCCTATGCAGCCCGACTGAAAAAACTCAGGCTGTACTCAGTGGCATATCGCTTACTCAGAGGTGATCTCTGCCTGACTTACAAAGCAATGCTCAACTCAGAATTGATGGACATGCTCCACCTAAAGAAATCCAAGTCACTGCGGGCCACACGCTCTAGTAACCTAAACCTCGCCACAACAATAAATAGAACATACTGGAGGGAGAGATTCCTGTCACAAACTCCCCATGCTTTGGAACAAAATTCCAAATTACATCAGGCAGAGCCCCTCACTAACACTCTTCAAGAGAAACCTTGACGAGTAGATGGGTAACAGAAAATACACCCCTTGGATTACTTCATTGGCTCTGCTTGACAGAGGATCAGTTAATTAATCAACGGGGTGGCGAAAGCCGACACACTTTGGCTAGGCTTATAAATGCCCTCGGGCAGATAGCCTAGTACCTACCTATGAAGCTCTGAACACTCTTACTCTTGAAACAGGGTCCAGTGTAGGAACACAAGTATGTGGTGGGGAGAAGCTCCATCTCTAGCAACCAAAAATACAGAAGTGGAAGGGGATACCAAATTTAATTTGGATGTTGACGAAGGCCTACATCATCCTGTACCAATGAAAATGAACTGTAAAGCTCCATACAACCTTTGTCAACCTCAATTATATCACAGAAAAAGATCAGGACTAAAGGTATTGCAAAAGTGCCAGCTCCAAGGAGAAGCTACCAACTTTCCTCTTTAGGGTGGGTTCGGGAAGAACGAAAACTTTCAGCTGGGAGGCTCCAGCAGGAAAGCCTTGTACTGGCTCCTGAAAAGGCAGTACAGTAACAGAAGATGGGTCCTTCTTGACTACTTGGGAGGTATTAGTCTAGCTGCACTCTTTTGTCAGATCTCTGACCTTCTCTTTCGTTTTTCTCTTCTCTTCCGTCCCCAGAGGCTAGGAGACTTGAGTATTACCAGTTTCTACACTTTTGCAGTGTACTGGAAACAAAGTTCTTACAAATGTGTCAGTTTAAATGATCCTTCGTTAGGCACACAACATACAAGTTGTATGTATCCAATGAAATCCCGTGGCTGCTCAGACCATTTCCTAAACTTCACCAAAACTTTCTCCATATCTCAAACAGTCCAACAAACAGCATTACCATGAAAAGAAAAAATGCACAGCAAAGGAGAAAGAATACTATCTGCCCCAGATCTATGTCAGTTTACTGAAAAACCATACTGTCAAAACATATATGGTCAACAATGCAGTTAATCCAAAAAACTGGCATAAATCCACAAAACACCTGTGAACAACAGTGTTTCTGCAAAGGGGGGTGTAAACCCCCCTGCAACCCCTACTAATTACTTATACCAACTCCAAGATTGCAGTACAGTGGAGAAAAGGGAAAGTCCCCTGATTCCTACTGTATCGTGATCTCAAACCAGAACAGTCTGAAGGTCTTAACTGTTGACCATATGGGGTTCGACAATTTGGTCCTCTGACCAAATGACACAGACCCAACTGCCCCACAGTTTTACAAATAGCAGTACTATGAAGCAAGAAAATTCACTATGGAAGTAAACAAAGGAATTCATTAAAAACTTACATCCTACAAATTTCTAAAATAAAATAAGAACCAAGAGTAGGGAGACAGATAAGGCCTAACTGAAGAAAGATGGCCTGACGTAGGCCTGGGTGGCGGAATGAATTACTGACAAACACACTGATAAAAATAACTAAACTGAGCTGATCTTACAAAAAAAGGAATAGAAACAAAACCATCTACTTAATTTCCAGAACCAAGAAATTTTATGAAAAGCAGCAATTGGGCAATGTAATACCCATCTGATATAATCGGTGGCAAACAAGATATGGAAAAGACAGGGAAGTGAGGTGAACAGCGGGAGCAAGGGGCATAAGCTTGAACATTGGAGAAACACTAGAGATGCCTGTGTACTGCATATATTGATTAGCAAGTCAAAGTAGACAGACTGGACCATGTGCTAAACACCAAGTTTATGATACTTGCCTGATGGTCACTACCAACCACAAGTATCAGTAAAACTTAGTCATAGTCTATGTGGGTGTAAATGACCTGAGACGCACCTCCCTAGACTATATGGAGAGAGACATCACAGAGCTCACGGAATGCGTGTCCCAGGCTAGTATGAGATTAGCACTTTACCTTTTCCAAGGATGATGCCACAATACAAACAGAAGAGGACTGACTTGAATATCTGGATTAATTTCTGGTGTCATTCTAATGGGGTGCAATATTTGTCAGCATGGAAGATGATGGTCAACAGACCACATTGCTTTGACAGGGACTGTCTGCACCTCTCCCCTCAAGGATTTTTTTAATATTAGCTAAAAGACTGTCCCTCCCCCTAAAGTGCCTTTTTTAGTCAATGGCAAACTGAAAGCACTTCTGACATAGAAATCAAAACCAAGAAAATCTAAACGTGTTACTGCTCAATGTTAGGAGTCTAAACAGGTAACTCCACTCCCTACAGAATGCTGATGTCTGTGTAGTCACTGAGACATGGTTTAAAGCAGTGCACCAGCAGTGCATGACTATAATGCCTTCCACACATTTAGATCAGCTACTTCAGACAATAACTAAAGGTAGAGGTGTCTCGATTTACATACACAAAATAAATATAGCTCATGGGTGGTCAAACAGGACAATGCACTTGAGCTTCTACACGTTCAAATCACCATAGGCAAAATCCAAAACCACTTCCTTGCAAGCTACAGAGCTACAGGTCACCCTCTATGACCCAGAAAGCCCATAACAAGTATTTAAACTTACTGTAAACACTCACCATCCAACCCAAAATCGTATTCATTGGAGACTAACTACCCTACTATTAACTGGGAATCACATACAACATCAAATGCGCAGGAAAAGAGATTCTTGGATTTTATAACAAACTCCTTGGACCAGATTGTCAATATGCCCTACCAGGGGGTGCAAACATGCTGAATCTTACCCTCACTAATATGGGAGAGAGCTGCACACCACCTAGTGTGATGTTTTCTCTGGTAAGGTCAGAACACAAAATAAGTCTCATTTGAAGTAAACATAAAACTCTGAACCCTAGCTACCCCTGGAATGTTCAGGAGCTACCCCTAGGGGTAACTTCCTAGTATTAAGTAATAACCTGGCAAAAATTCAAGTCTCCATAATTCCTGAGAACAGTGTTGCCTACAAAGAACTGTTCAGAGAAACGCTCGCTTGGAGGAGTCTGATTCCTGGGGGGATAACCAGATGTCTGAGCATTCCTTTTTGATGGACATTTCCAGGAATAGGAAGCACAAACTGAAACACATCCACCTCAGTGCCCCTTCCTGCTAAGGGATTGAAAGATGATTAGCTAGTATTTGCCAAAGGCTGATTCAAAGTCTTTCATTCATTAGTTTGGGGTCAGAATCTGATGTACAAGAAAGTGCATTTAGATTATTAGATTATGGTTCTCAGACTTCTGCTCCAGAAATCTGAGACTCTAATTTGGGGAGGGGGATTCTTCTGACCCCCCCCCCCCCTGCTGGAGTTGTCTTTCTACACCATTAGTAGCATGAAGGAACACTAACTGAGAACAGAAAAAAACACCAGAGACTCAGAAGAGATGTTATGAATTACTACAGGTAGATTCCCCTCAACCAGCGGCTATTCCTCGTTTTACTACCTTTAGAAGAAGCCTTCCTTGCAGCCAACAGTTTGCCTGACAGTCAAATTATACATATGTCCTCAAACCATTTTTAAGAACCTCAGAGCAGATCCTGCAGTAGTTTCTGTCAAAACCTTTTTCAAAATGGCTTATGGCAGTTAATCCCACCGCATCTGACAAGGTTGGCAGAGCTTTTGTTAGGTTTGGGAAGAAGGGGTACATGTTATCTACCCTGGCATTTAGAACTGCAAATTGTTAAGCTAACATCTAAGTCTTTGTTGGCTTTATTTGACGGTATGCAAAAGTTAATAACTGATCTTCCTCAGTCTGACACTAACACATCTCTGAAATGTATTCTTTCTTCTGCCTCTCAAGTAACCAAGCATTCAATTAAATGCTCTTATGATACTACTGATGCACTGTTCAGGACTGTTGCCACTGGCTCAGTGAGGAAAAGATATGCTTGGCTGCACTCTCAAAACTTGCCAGATGATATAAAAGCTGAACTGCTGAATGTTCCCTTAGGTTAGAAACTTTTTGATCCTTCATCTGCTGATGTACTTAAAATATTTAATGAAGGAGGAAAGCTCATTTAGGAGGGTATTTGAAATACTTCACTCCTCCATTTCTGATTAAAAAGAAACTTTCCTTTTAGTAGTCTTTTTATAGGTTCATAGGTGTATAACTATCAATGGGGTCTTTATAAGCCTAGCCAAGCATTCCAATTGTACCTCCCAGGCTTTATGTACCTTTAAGGTTACTTTAAGAGGTATGTGCAAGCTAGAGCAAGATTTACAAGCTGCCTCTCTCCATTACACATAGTTGCTAGACTCTGAGAGAATTTCCAATTTCCCATCCACTGGCCCAGGTTTCACTTGAATAAGGTTAGGTATGATTTATGTGGATGAGAAGCCTGTTTGTAATCTTTCTGTGAGGAACCTCTGTGGACATTCCAGCTCTTGTTTGTGCCTGGTCAGGTACATACAGAAGGGGGCATTGCATCAGTGATGGGCCTGCTGAGGGCTGAATACAGTGGAATGATTTCCTTGGACTAGATGCCATGGCTTTGTATTACAGAATTGCTCCTTTTTCTAGGGTCAGAACAGGGTTCAGTAGAACCACTTTCCAAGGGCTCCTAGGCTTTGGTCCTTTCTCCTCCTCCTCCCTTTCTAAGTTTTGGCACTCTTTCCATATAGCTTAGGGTACTGCAACAGGGACCGAATGATAAACGTACAGTTGTGTCAGTAAGCTTACTATATCAGTAGCTATTTGTATAGATCACTGTTGCAGTACAAACACCTTTCCACTTGTGTTTTTTTGGTTATGCCAGGGTAGAGGTTCTCACCTTTCCTTGTTCTCCTAGCATACATTATTACAGGGCTCTAATCTCCCTTTTCCTGAGAGAAAACACCCATACTTCTATTTTTATACTTGCCACTGAATTCTAATGGTCCCATGGGCAAGTGGAAGGTACCATAAAATTTTGGAAACTGGATGTACATCTGATCCTTGGCAAGATGCATCCCATACAGGGTTGCCAGACGTCCCTATTTGGGCGGGACTGTCCCGAGATCAGCAGCCTGATCCCGAGTCCTGCCCTGCCGGTTTAAATCCCGGACAGCCTCCGCTTTTTTTTTTTTTTGATTGGCCTGTATACCTAGCATACGGTATTCTCGTGTTTAATGCATTGCAGTTCCGCAATCAACACAAGTAGCTCCGTGTTTAGTGATTTTTGATTGGCCCGTATACCGGCATACGGGCCAATCAAAAATCGCTAAACACGGAGCGTCTTGTGTTCTGCATTAAACAGAAGTAGATCCGTGTTTAACTATTTTTAATTGGCCCGTATGCTGGTATACGGGCTAATCAAAAATCACTAAACACGGAGCTACTTCTGTTGAATGCGGAACTGCAATGCATTAAACACGAGAAGCTCCGTGCTTTGTGCAGAGCTACTGTTCTTTAATGTGGAACAGACCTTTTTTTTTTTTTTTTTTTGTCCCTACCTGGCTGGTTGTAAATCTGGCAACCTTGATCCCATACAGCTTAGGCTACTACAACAGTGATCTATTTAAACATCATATTTAAATTCAGATAAGAAAGCCTCCAAATAACTTACATTTATAAATGGTAAGGAATGTTAACATTAAGAAAGAAGTACTTCATTATTCAGTGTAGCACATATTTATAAAATTTTGACAAGTCAGTATATTTGTTGCCACATGAAGTGCATTCTGATGGAGAAGTACAAAACAGTGGCTAATTTTACCTGTTTGAATATCCTGCCATTTTCAGATAGTTATCTCACCACCGGTCAGGGGGTTGCATGCAGTGAAGTACACATTTGTATGGTATTTGCCATCTTAGCAGTACTGGTGTAAATATGGAAACAATGGTATTACTGAGGGAGAGTAAGGGATGTGTGATTTCTAGCCTCATTAGTAGGCTTAAGCTGAGTGTATTAATAGTATTTTTGATAATTTCAGCCTTGCTAGAAAAGAGCAGTAGTGCTAGGAGCCCAGTGGCAGTAGTCAAAATGGGATCCAGAATAGAGAAGACCCTTAAGAAGTGGAAAATTGTTGCCTGTTCTCAATTTTTATTTACAGTTTGTTGAGTGGGACAGTACACTAGGCAAATGATGTCTTTTCAGTGGGGACCAAAGGTGGTATTCATACAGACTATGGAAAAAAAGAAGTTATGTCTTACCGAGTCGGCCGCATCACAAGCTCTGCATCTAAGAGAAGCTCGAGACTCAGTCTATATCCTATGATCCTCCCTGCTATCCCTCAGATCTAGTTTGCAAGAAACCATCCCGCTCTAACACCAACTGCGTCTAACGCCTACACAATCACACACCTAACACTGAGACATTAGAAAGTACAGTTTTGTACCTACCATAAATGTAGATGTTCGAAGATCCACATTGCTGCAGTCCTTACACTTGGGTAGTCCGCTGTCCTCGGTCGGCCCGAATATCAAAGTATAAGGCTGACGTCGGTCAAGGCGCATTTGACTGACATCAGGACGTCAGGGAACAAATGCGCATGACCGACGTCATATCCTCAGTCTTTTCTTGCCCCAGATGTCAGAAGACCCTAAAAATAAAGGTCAAAACCAAAAGACAGCAAACAAACAACCAACCATCCTAGCGCTAAAAATATGTACAATATATACAATATATACAATATACCTCATATTGACAACCCAACCCACACAACCGCCTCTAACTACAGAGGGGAAGGAGGGAGGGTACATTGGACTGCAGCAATGTGGATCTTCGAACATCTACATTTATGGTAGGTACAAAACTGTACTATGTTCTTCATCTCACATTGCTGCAGTCCTTACACTTGGGTAGAATCCCAAAGCAGAGGTAAGGGAGGATGGCCAAACTATAAGGAAGCAGGAGCTGCCAAAATGCCCTGCAAAACAGCAGTGGCAAAACCAGCCCTGGATTTAGAGTAAAGTGGTAGGTGATAATGCCTAGAAAAAGTATGCACTGAACTCCAAGTAGCTGCCTCCAAAATATCCTTAGTTGCCACCCCCCTCAAAAAGCTGTCAAGTGGCAGTAGCCCTAGTGGAATGAGGCCTAATCCCAGCTGGAATCTCCTTGCCATGATGGGAGTAACAGAAAGCAATGCAAAACCCAATCCACTTAGAAATAGTCTGCTTTGACACAGGCTTGCCCTGAGAACTCAAAGCAAAAGAAACAAATAACTGCTGAGACTGCCTGAACCCTTTAGTTCTGTCCAAATAATATCGCAACTGCCTGTGTACATCTAAAGTGTGCAAAATCTTTTCCCCTTTATTTTGGGGATTTGCATAAAAAGTAGGCAAATGAATAGTTTGGTTTAAAGCCACACTAGAAACCACTTTAGGCATAAAGGAAGGATTAGTACGTAAAGATACCCTATCCTTATGGAAAATTAAGAAAGGCTCAACCGCCATAAGGGCCTGCAACTCAGAAACCCTTCTTGCAGAGGTAATAGCCAACAAAAAGCAGTCTTCCATGATAAAAACTTTAATTCAGTAGTAGCTGCAGGCTCAAAAGGTTGTAGAGTGAGTTTCTCCAACACAAAATTGAGATCCCAAGCAGATCCCAAGCAGGAGTAGGAGCTCTTCGTGGGGGTCTTATATTCTTTGCCCCTCTAAGAAATTGCTTGAACAAAGGATGAGAAAACAATGGTGGGTCACAATCATAGTGAGCCGAAATTGCTGCAGCATGAACCTTAATAGAAGAGAAGGACAAACCTTTGTCCAGTAACTCAGTAAGATATTGAAGAGCCACACTTAAATTAGGCTCAGAAACATCAAAATCCTTTGCTGCACTCCAAAATAAAAATCTCTTCCATTTATCTGCGTACACTTTCCTTGTACTAGGCCTTCTAGCTTCCAAAATAACATTCAAAACTTGCTGTGGAAGTGGAGGCCCACTATGGTTCAAAACAGAATATGCCAGGCTGTTAGGTGCAGAGAGTGAAGCTTGACATTGAGCAAATGACTGTCCTCCTGAGACAACAGGTGTGGAATCGAAGGCAAAGGCCATGGAGGCTTCCGTACCAGGCTCCTCAGTAATGGGTACCAATGCTGTCGAGGCCAATCTGGAGCTATCAAAATCATCCTTGGCTTGTCTTGTCTGGCCTTTAGTAGTACCTTTGGGAGGAGAGGCAGAGGCGGAAAGGCATACACATGAAGATTGCTCCAACTGAAGGAAAGAGCATCCACTTTCCAGGCTGTGGGATGAAACCTTTTTGTGCAAAACTTTGGCAGCTGGTGGTTTAGTGGAGAAGCGAACAGATCTATGTCTGGAGTTCCCCATGACACTGTCAATTTCTGAAATACATGAGGATCCAATTTCCACTCGTGGGGATCCATAATTCGCCTGCTCAACACATCTGCTAAGGAGTTCAGTGCTCGCGGCAGAAACCTTGCCTGAAGATTGAGCTGTAAACTGAGAGCAGTCTCCCACAAAATCATTGCTTGCCTGCATAGAGGATAAGAATGTGTTCCCCCTTGCTTGTTGATGTACCACATGACAGTTGTGTTGTCTGTTAGAATCAACACCTGCCCTGGAAGAAGTAAATCCTTGAAAGCTATTAATGCAAACTGGACTGCTAACATCTCCTTCAAGTTGATATGTAGATGTTGTAGTCTGGCAGGCCACTTTTCTTGTATCCACTTTCCATTTAGATGAGCTCCCAAAGCTTTGTCTGAGGCATCTGTCGTTAAAATCTGACTCGCCTCTGGCCGGGTCACAGAGAGTCCCTTGTTTAGGTGACATTCCTGAGCCCACCACAAAAATTCCTTTTGAATGCAAGGTATTATTTGAATGACAGTGTCCAGATCCTGGCAGTGCTGTGTCCATACATTTTTGAGATACCATTGTAGCTTCCTCATATGCAGTTTGGCATTGGGAAGCACCAGAATACAAGATGCCATGAACCCGAAGGCTTGAAGGACTGTCCTTGCAGTCAGCCCGGACTGATGAGATAGTTGATGGAAGTAAAGGGAAAGATTCTCTTGTTTGTCCGGGGTCAAAAAGGCCATCTGGGATGCTGTATTCAGTCTTACACCCAGAAAGCACATGTCCTGAGAGGGTACTAGACTGGACTTTATTTCGTTCACAGAATACCCCAGGCATCTTAGCACTGCTATCACATATTCCAAATGATGAAGAAGCTCGTCCCTTCCTTGAGCCAGAATCAGGAAATCGTCCAAATAAGGATAGATCTGTATTCCTTTTAGCCTGAAGAAAGCTATCACTGGAGCCAGAACTTTCGTGAACACTCTGGGCGCAGTAGATAAGCCAAAGGGCAATGCAGAGAACTGATAGTGAGAAGTTCCAGCTCGAAAACGCAGATACTTCCTGCAACTTAGTCTGATAGGAACATGAAGGTAAGCCTCCTTGAGATCCAAAGTTACCATCCAATGATCTTTGCCCAGCAGAGGTAAAAGCTGCTGTAACGTCAACATTTTGAACTTGGGAACGTCCAGATAAGTGTTGAGGATAGATAAATCCAAAATTGGTCTCCACGTGTTCCCCTTCTTTGGTACTAGGAACAGGCGAGAATAAAATCCTAGGCCCACTTCTGGCATAGGGACCGGCTGTATGGCCCCTATTTGGAGTAACAGAGAAATTTGCTTGTGAGCCTCTATTCTTTGTTGAGGAGGAAAGTCTGGCATGCCTTTGAAAGGAGGCAAGGTATGGAAATAAAACCTGTAACCGTGGTGTATGATATCCAATACCCATCTGTCTTGGGTAATTAAACTCCAATTTTCTTTGAAAAGTGCCAACCTTCCTCCCAAAGGTGCTGCCAGACGAGAAGGCTCTGGCAGCTGAAAAGGTAGGTCATTGGGTCTGTTTACGAAAGGACTGACCCCTGCCCTCACCTGAAGACTGTGCAGGAGAACTCCTGTTCTAGGCCTGAAAGAGCCCTGAGCTCTGCCCCTACCACGTCTAGATCTACCCCTAGACTGGGAATCATAAGAAGGATACGTCCACCCCTTAGTAGGCCAATTTCTACTCAACTTTGGAGGTTGAACCTGCAAAAAATCTTTAACAGTCTGCATAGACTTAGCCTTGTCTTCCATTTTCTTTAAAACTGCCTCAACAGGAGAACCAAACAATACATCAGATTGTAAAGGAGCATCTAAAATCCTTGTTTTAACATGGTCAGATAAATTTTGATCCCTCAGCCAGGCGTGCCTGCGAAGAACTGACCCAGTGGCAGCCACCCTCAGGAACCGGATTCTTGACAACAGAAGCCTTAACACCTTTAGGCCCCTGGCTAACAGTTTATGGGTCTGCCCTAGGGCTCTTAAAAAGATACTTATGAGCTTCAGGCACCCTGTAAAACCTATCCGGTTTAACAGGAGCAGGAGGCAAAGAATCAGGATTAAGAGAAGCCTCTGTAAAAACATCTTCCACTACATCCAAAACAGGAGGTATAGCCAAAGGCCTATGCTGGGGTAAAAACAAAAATTCCCTAAGCCTTTTCCTGGAATCAGAGAAGTCCTGACCTTCCCACTTAAAATGCTCCCTCATGGAATGAAGAGTTTCTGAAAAAGAAAAATCCTCAGGAGGAGAAGCAGGAGTAGTAGAATCATCCACATCAGAATCAGAATAAGGAGAGTACTCCTGCAAGTCTTCAGCCGAAGACTCAAACATCCGAAGCCTGCTCAAAACTCCTAGCTCAGGCTCCACCCTAGGTCTCTTATCAGGAGGGGGCAAAGAACCCCTAATCAAAGTAATCAAATCTTCTGCCATTTTAAGCATATGCTTCTTGGGCACAGTTCCTGAAGAACTAGGGGTGACACCAACTGAAGCTAAACCTGGCCTGCCTCTGGGAGAAGCCTTGGAAACAGAAGGAGAGGGCCTAACCACCCTAGGCAGGTCAGGGAGGGAGTATAGTAACCTGAGAAGCCCCATCAGCCTGACCTGCCTCCTGAGAGGCCACATCCTGCAATAACAAAGTCTCTCCCTGGGATCCCAAGGAAACCTCCGGTGGAACCACCGGCTCCACCGACACCTCTAAAGAACCGGCATCCGGGACGGACGGTTCTTCTAGCCTAGGCTTAACAGCTTTGTCCTTGCGCTTCTTCGAAGAAGCGGGCGTCAGAGCATCTGACGGCATTTTATAATTGCACCGCTTCCCGAAGACTAACCTGCCACAATCTAATCTTCTCTTTATAGTGCGCTTATTGAATCTAGCACAAGAGCGACACCCAACAACGTCGTGCTCAGGCCCTAAACAAGGAATACACAAAGTATGGTAGTCTCTATGCGGTATCTGTTTCCCACAAGAAATACAATTATTCACTTTTCTGACATCCGGTAAACCACTGAGGCAAGAAAAAACTAAAATATTCCCCAACGGGGTACTTAGCCAACTTTGACTCGGTCTGAAACTCCGAAATCGAACAATTTCAGAACGCCAACCGGCACTTGCAACGCTGCTTCTGCATCGGACCATGCGGCAAAAAAGACTGAGGATATGACGTCGGTCATGCGCATTTGTACCCGGACGTCCTGATGTCAGTCAAATGCGCCTTGACCGACGTCAGCCTTATACTTTGATATTCGGGCCGACCGAGGACAGCGGACTACCCAAGTGTAAGGACTGCAGCAATGTGAGATGAAGAACATCTACAACACATATAGGTGTAAAGGTGGAATGCAACCCAGCAATGAGGGGATAATGCAACTCACTCAGAAATAGACCAATCAAACTCTAGTCATACCAGTTCTTCCAGAATGCGGTGGGGGAAGGAGGGAGGGAATGTAAGAACAAAGGCGAGATGAACAATTCACATGGAACGTTATGGTAAGACATAACTTCTTTATGTGAAATTGTTCAATCTCGCCATTAGTTCTTACATACGGGAAGCGTCCCTAGCTCCGTTACCCTGGGTGACTTACGGAACAACGTTCCTGAGCACAGTGGAACCAAAGGAAGTCCTGTCCTTAGAGGCCTTGTCCACTTAGTAATGTGTGATAAATGTACGAGGCTTTGCCCACGTCGCTGCCGTACAAATAGTGTCCAACGGTACACGAACTGCATGGGCAAAGGAAGTAGAAATGGCCCTAGTAGAATGAGCCTTAGGCTTGAAAGGCAGTGGTTGATTTGTAGCTGAATGAGCAAAATTTATGCACTCCGAAAGCCACTTGGATAAGGTACCTTTTGTTACCGCCATGCCCTTCCTACTGTCTGAGAATGACACAAACAGCTGATCAGACTTCCTGTAATCTTTAGTTCTGTCTAGGTAAAATCACAGCTGCCTATGTACATCCAATTTCTGCAACATGTATTCCAATTTATTTGAATGTTTTTTGAAAAACATAGGGAGTTCTATAGATTGGTTAATATTTAACACAGAACAGACTTTGGGGAGGAACGACGGGTTTGTGCGTAAGGAAACTCTGTCTGGATGGAAAGTCATGTAAGGTGGTCTCAACGACAAGGCCTGTAGCTCCGAAATTCTTCGAGCTGAAGTAACAGCAATAAGAAAAAGAGTCTTCCATGACAAAAACTTAAGTGGACACGATGAAGCAGGCTCGAAGGGTGGTAGCATAAGCTGGGACAACATCAAGTTCAAATTCCATGGAAAAATTGGCTCTCGAATGGGTGGGCGAAGGTGAAAAGCACCCTTCATGAAGGCCTTACACAAAGCCTATGGGACATAATCGTAGAACCCCCTTCACCTACATGGAAGTTAGATATGGCCGCTAACTGTACTCTTATGGTGGATGTAGAGGCCCCTTCATGAAAAAGTATAGATAAAAATTCCAATATTTTGTGTAGTGGGGCCACCAATGGATCAACACCTTGATCTGATGCCCAACACACAAAACACTTCCATTTGCTCCTGTATAGCTTTCTGGTGGAGGCTTTATGGGAAGAAATTAGAATGTGTTGTACTGCAGGGGACAAAAGGTTCGACCTGGCTAAACAGAAGCGAGCAGCCAAGCTGTCAATTTGAGGGATTGAAGGGATGGATGAGGAACTCCCGACGAGTGAGTCAACAGGTCTGGCACTGGGTCCAGAATCCAAGGTTCCTCTATCTGATGGGATCGAAGGAAGGGAAACTAGATCTGTCGAGACCAAAATGATGCTATTAGGATGATCGTCCTTTCCAGGTTCCTGGCTTTCTGAAGAAATTTGGGTATCAAAGGAACAGGGGGAAATGCATACAGGAGACCCGGGGGCCAATCGTGCACTAGAGCGTCCCTATGGACACTCCCTGGAGGGGGAAGTAGGGCAAAGTAGATTCTGCATTTGGCATTCAAAGGGGATGCAAATAGATCACAGCAAGGCTGGCCCCATCTGCGGAAAATCTTTTCCACCACTTGAGTTTTGAGGGACCACTCGTGTGGCAACAGGATGGCTCTGCTCAACCTGTCCACAATGACGTTGGATGACCCCGGGATGTGCATTGCTATCAGAAAGCGACCCGTGGACACAGCCCATTGCCAAATTCTCAGGGCCTCTCTGCATAACGGGTAAGACCTGGTTCCGCCTTGTTTGTTTATGTACCAGACCACTGACATATTGTCCGTCTGAACTGCTATTGTTCCCAGAGGCAAAGATTCGTGAAAGTGTTGCAACGCCAGAAACACTGCTCTCATCTCCAGTACATTGATGTGCAGATTGTACTCTGTCTTGGACCATTCTCCTTGGACCGTTCTTCCCTAAAAAAGCCCCCCCACCCCATCAGAGAAGCGTCTGTGGTTATCGTAGCTGCAGGGCTGGGCAGGACAAAGGGATGACCTATCGTCAGATCTTGCCTGTCCATCCACCATTGAAGATCCCGCTTGCAAGACTCTGTGATCAATATGTTGTGTGACAAAGGAAGTTCCTGGAACGACCACTGCACGAAGAGCAGCTACTGGAGGACCCTCATGCGCATTCTGCCCAAAGGAACTGCAATAAGAGATGCCGCCATCATGCCTAGGACTTTCAGCACTTGCGCGGCAGGAGCTTTCTTGCTCTAAAAAAGAATAGCAACCTGATCCCTGAGAGTTGACACTGTTATCAGGGGAAGCTTTATTATCGTTGCAGTTGTATCTAACTCTGCCCCTATGAATGAGACACACTGTGAGGGCGATAAGGTAGACTTTTCAAAGTTGATTGAGAGTCCTAAATGGGAACAGAGGCTGAGTGTGTACTCCCTGGCTTGTACAAGACAATGCTCAGTGGTGGACCGAAAATTTGGTACTGCTCTCGGGCCAGGAACCAAGGAGAGACCGTTGGCTCCGCGACTCCTCGACGGGCTCCGAAGGCATCGAAATCAGTGGTGCCGATCGCACAATGGAAGGCTTCGACAATGAGGGTTCCACCATCATCGGTTCATCTTCTCCCGGCTCCGAAGACTGGGTCGGTCTCGAAGGAGGATCCATCGGAGACACAGGGAGGGCTTCCAGTTTCGACACCAATTGGGACGAAACCGCAATTAGCTTGGAGAGAGCAGTGTTCTCCATGAGCTTCTGTACCACACGATCCATGTCGGTATCAGACAAAGGCCTGGAAGAATGGGTCAAAGGGGCCGAAGACGGCACCGATCGCAGTATCGACGGTGGAGGCAGCTCCGACACCGGTTCCAAGACTTGGGGCTCGACCAAAGGTAATCGTTCAATGCTCAGCCCAGAGGTCTCTGGAGCCAGCGAACGAACTCTGGAAGAGGTGCTCGGAGCCGATGACCTGGGCTCCGACCCCTTCGAAGACCAAGAAGTCTGATCAGCCTTCTCTAAGGCTTCCAAAAAGTCTGGCTTAATTAAGCCTTTGTCGATCAGCTTCCTGCGCCTCTCCATCATGACCCCTCCACTAAAGGAATGACAAATAGAGCAGTCCTCCTGCAAGTGGAGAGGGCCAAGACAGTAGACGCAGGAAGCATGATTGTCCGTGATGGAAACCGGATTTACCTTTTTTCCGACATGTCTAAGCAGCAACAGTTGAAAATCCAACACACTAACTGTATGAATATATATATGAATAATGGAAACACTGCACACAAAGTCTAAATGCAATCCTAAAATACTAGTAACTATCTAATCTAAGTACTAATAATAAACTATTGTCAGAGCCCTGACAGAAAAAGTAGGCCTAACCAACTATAACAAGCCTATAAACACTAAATATATATATATATATATATATATATATATATATATACACATATGAAAAAAACAGCTAACTACTAGTAGAAAAACGCACACACACTACTACTATATCACTATATAAAAGTTAGAACAACTCTTATCAAAAGATGAGCAAAATAGAAAAAACTTCTACTGGCCCGAGCTCTCTCGATGCGATCTTGTTGCAGCGGCAAACTAGATCTGAGGGATAGCAGGGAGGATCATGGGATACAGACAGTCTCGAGCTTCTCTTAGATGCAGAGCTTGTGATGCGGCCGACTCGGAGCAGAGGATCGGCTCCGAACCCGTGTGTAAGAACAAACGGCGAGATTGAACAATTTCACATCTTCTACTTATGTTAATTATAGTGTACCTTGAGGTCTCTTGAATAATTGCTTGCACCTGCAGACTGGGTGCCTACAATTAAAAGCAGTTGGTAATGAGAAGAAAAGCTAGTAACTTTGCAGATACATGACATCTTTGTAAATTTCACTTGGAACACTGTTTAACTTATAATTGCTTACACTTGTAGATTTCTTTTCTCCCAGTGAGAGACATTTTTTAATGGGGAATAAATAGCTAATGATTTTGCAAACAGAAGAAAACTAGGAATTTTTCCATGCCTTTCACCATTTTGTGTTACGTTTCCAGTGTAATTTACTTGTTTAGCTGCAGCACTGTATTCTATAGCAAGTTAGTGTCATAAATGTAGTGAGTCTACTAGTGATTACTTTGTGCCCTTTATTTTTATTTTACATTTGTTGACCGGGAGTCTGACTGAGCCAAAAGCCCTTTTTCAGCAGAGGCCTGAGGAGAAGAGCCTCAAATAATTCAAACAATTTTACAATTACAATGCAGTTTAAGAACTAATACAGTAGTCAATAATACTTGAAAGACAAACGGCACTGTTACAATTTCACATAAAGATGCATAAGAAGTTACATGGGAAGCAAAGGCAGGTTGAGGTTTACACTAGTTGTTATGTAATGCAGAACTGCACCAGTACCCCAAGAGGTATAAGCAGCTAAGGAATGAGAAAGAAAGTGAAGAGGTGGACAGGAGAAATAAAGGAATAGATAAATAATGATAGAGAATGATTATGAGAGAGAAAAGTAAGGAGAGAAAAGAATGATGGTTAGTTTGTTTTGCTTTATGATAGTAGTATAGTTTATACTAAAAGACACAGAGGGAAAGCTTTCTATGAACATACATTTAAATCAAATGAAATTCAAAGGTATCTGTTTAACACTGGTGCTACTAGGGAGGAATAAGGCGTCAATAACTAACAGTGCAAGTTAGTTAAATAGAGATTATACGACGAGCCACCATTAATATTCCAAAATGTGCACGCTGATTGGTCAGTGTGCACATTGTAAAGACATACTAATACAAAAAGGTCCGGTCGCCCGGACTTTTTCCATTAGTATGTCTTTTTTTTTCTTACAGCAATGGAGAAATCAAGATCTCCATTGCTTTTTAGGAAGTGTCTCGCTATGTTAAAGGAGTTTAACATAGCGAGACAGCTTTAAAAAAAGCAACGGAGAAAGGAAAGATCTCCGTTGCTTTTTTTAAAGCCGTCTTCGCTATGTTAAACTCCTTTAACATATAGCGAGACACTTTCTAAAGCAACGGAGAAAGCAAGAACTCTGTTGCTTTTTAGAAAGTGTCTCGCTATGTTAAAGGAGTTTAGCATAACGAGACAGCTTTAAAAAAAGCAACTAAGAAAGGAAAGATCTCAGTTGCTTTTTTTATAGCTGTCTCGCTATGTTTAAACTCCTTTAACATAGCGAGACTCTTTCTAAAGCAACGGAGAAAGCAAGATCTCCTGCATCTCCACAAAACAAACAGCACCAGAAATACTTGTTCTAAAGACTTAAATCTTGCCTGAGATATAAAAAGGACCTGCTGGAGAGACAGATATGCATCCCACAGACTACTACTTCCCTGGAACAGGCTCCCCATTCATTTGGAGCAGAATTCCTCCCTAATCCAATTCCAGTGTAAACTGCAACTTTGGATGGGGAACATGAAATTCATCCCTGGCTTGGCAGTCTGTCTCTAATCGACAGAGGCAACCTGTAAACGGTTCATCTCCTAAGCCCCTGCCTGTAAATGTTTCATCTCCCAAGGCTCTGCTTACACTTATCAAGGGTACCAGAACTAGTCAGAGATTTGGGATGAATGGCTGGGCTTAAAAAGGCCCTTGTGGTCGTTAGCCTAGTAAATACCTGTGAACCTATAAGTGTGGCACTGGAGGCGGGTAGGTACGGGGGGGATACAACTTAACAGTGTCTCATTTTATATACTGAAGGATACTCAAAAACTGAGCAGTTTGACTAGAGGATAGTACAGACAAGATGCAGCAATGGGGCTAGTAAGCCAGCCACAAATAAAATCTTGTAAAAGCAGCCATCTGTAGTGAATACAGGTACTCAATTCGGTTTTACATTTGCATATTTCATTTAATGTTTACCTTGGGTGAGGCAGCAGTTGAATGCCAGATGTCTGGGCTATCCACAAGGAGTCTTACTTGTAGCATGTTGAAAGATTCCAGGTGATATTACAGATGTGGAGAACAATGCAACAAATAAGTGTTCAGCAGCTAAGTGCTATAAAAAATCCAGTAGGTATTACAAAACAGAGCTAAAATCCTACTTAGAGCAAGTGTTCAGATGTTCATAGGTGTGTACTAGGCTAATGACCATCAAGGTCTTTTTAAGCCTAGCCATGCATCCCAAATCTCTGATAAGTTCTCATACCTTTGATAAGTGTAAGAAGGGGCTTGGGAGATGAAACTTTTACAAGCAGGGCCCTGGGAGGTCAACCATTTACAGGCGGCCTGTGTCCATTACAGACATAGGTGACAAACCAGAGATGAATTTCCTGTTCCCCATCCAAAATTCCAGTTTACACTGCAATTGGGTTAGGTAAGAACTCCGCTTCACATGGAAGGGGAGCCTGTTCCAGAGAAGGGGTAGTCTGTGGGATGAATACCTGTCTCTCCAGCAGGTTCTATTTATATCACAGGCAAGATTTAAGTCTTTAGAATGGGTAATTCTGGTGCTGTTTGTTTTGCGGATATGCAGGAGATGCATCACAATGAGGTCTGACAATGCCTTGTATGCCACTCCTAGATCTCCCCTCAAGAGCCTGTAGGAGACCATACAGTGATAGGACCTTGAGGCAGTCTGCACAGAACATGCTACTTAAACCCTGTATTCTTTTAGTGAGGAACCTCTGGGGACACTGCAGCTGTTGGACGTGGCTGGTTAGGTATGTACTAAAGAGGGCATTGTACTCAATGATGGTTCTAATGAATGCCGAATACAGTGAACAAAGACTTACATGGACCAAGATGCCATATCTTTCTTGATAGGTTGCACAAAGTACAGTTGTGTACACTTACCATAAATGTAGATGTTAGAATGTATTCACTGTTGCAGTCATCACATTTGGGTTATAGGTTCATACTAGGCTACCTGCCCTGGGGCAATTATAAGCCTAGCCCGATTTTGTTTGGCTTACACCACCCCTTGATTTGAGTATACTGTGCCCTTTTTAAGGTTTAGTTTGCTGTGCCTCTGTCTAATAGTGACACGGAAGTAATCCCCGGGACAAACCTACGATCCCCCATCCACTCATCAAGATTCTTCTTGAAGAGATTCAGTGAGGTGCTCTGCCTAACATGAATTGGAATTCTGTTCCAGAGCAAAGGGAGCCTCTGGGTTATTAATCTGTCCCTCCAGCAAGTTCTATTTATTTCAGTGCTGAGGTTCAAGTCCCTCGAGCGTGTGGCTCCAAGGGATTTAGATTTACTGAGGTGGAGCATGTCCATTCATTCTGGATTGGACATAGCTTTATATGTCAGGCATAGATCGCCTCGAAGTAGGCGGTATGCAACTAAGTAGAGCTGGAGTTTTTTTAACCGAGCAGCATATGGCATCTGTTTGAGCCCCTTGATCCTCTTGGTGAGGTACTTTTGGGGTCTTTCTAATTGCTGCAGGTGTCGAGTAAGGTACATCCCCAAAAGGGGCATTGTATTTTATGATAGGCCTGATGAGGGATGAATCAAGTGGCACAATTACCTCTCTTGATCTAGATGTGAATCCTTTCATGATGAGGTGGGCTATGTAAAAGGTCTTTCTAACCACTTTGGCAATGTGGTTGTCAAAGGAGAGATTGCTATCAACTTGGGTCCAGAGATCCCTAATTACTTTCTCTGTACTTAATGGGTTACCGCCTATGTGGTAATTTGTGGGCACATTGTTTTTCCCAAAGGGTATGACTACACACTTTTTGGCATTTAGCTTTAGACCATGGCTCTGGCACCAGTTATCCATCTCTCTGAGACCTTTTTGAAGGATGTTTGTGTCAGCTGGAGAGTTGATTATGGCGCCTAGTTTGCAGTCGTCTGTGAACTTGGTGAGCCATAGTCCTCCCACAGTGGCCTGTACCTCGGAAAAGTATATACCGAACAAGAGTGGACCCAGGACAGAACCTTGTGGGACGCCACTTGTGACCGGTTTGTTGTCTGACATGGCTCCAGCAACTCTTACTCTGTGGGTTCTGTCTTTGAGCCAGTTTGCGACCCATCTTGTGACATAGGGGTTTATATTTAAGCTGGATAGCTTATCTATGATGCCCGAGTGGGGAATTATGTCAAATGCCTTTGCTAGGTCCAGATAGGCTGTGTGGACTACCTTCCCTTCATCTATGGCTTTGGTGACTGTTTCGAAGAAGTCAACCAGGTTCAAAAGGCAGGATCTGCCCTTGACGAAGCCGAAAGTACAGTTTTGTACCTACCATAAATGTAGATGTCCGATAGATATGCAACTGCAGTCCTGACATATGGGTTGTCCTGCCTCAGGCAGCCCTTTGGTCGGCCGGATTCCAAAGTCTGGATCCGGCGTCGGCTGATGTTGCCACCTCCCCGACGTCAGAGCGGCTGGGGTATAAAGGCATCCGCCGACGCCAATTTCTTCTTCAGTGTTTCTTGCCCCAGATGCCAGGTGCCCTCCAAGGAAGGGTAAATTTTGTGAATGGATAAAAAATTCCAGACATGCACAACAGTAATAAACAGATGCACCATAACAGATATCCCCAGCTAATAGAGAAAGGGGGAATGGACCCAAAAGGAAGAAAGCAGAGGGGTAGGAGGGAGGGTAAACATGACTGCAGTTGCATATCTATCGGACATCTACATTTATGGTAGGTACAAAACTGTACTATGTCCTTCAAGAATGCAACTGCAGTCCTGACATATGGGTTGAATACCATAGCCAAGCTGGGGGTGGTAGGATCTAAGAAAAGGATGGTGTAGCTAAAAGGCCCTGCAGGACTGCCGAAGCAAAGCCTGCTCAGGATCTGGAGTATAAAGGCAGGTTGTAGTGTTTGGTAAATGTATGCACGGAGCTCCATGTAGCAGCCTCTAGAATGTCCTTTGTAGCCACTCCTCTTAGAAAGGCTGTGGATATGGCTATAGCTCTGGTGGAGTGTGGCCTAATACTGGCTGGCACACCTTTTCCATGGAAAGAGTAACAGAATCTGATGCAGTGTCCAATCCATTTTGAAATTGTTTGTTTGGAGATTGCCTTTCCTTGCACTCCAGCAGCATAGGCTACAAAATAGTTGGTCAGACTTCCTGGTGGTCTTTGTTCTGTCCAAGTAGTAGCGTAATTGTCTGTGTATGTCCAAAGTGTGCAGCAGCTTTTCCCCTTTATTTTGAGGATTGGGAAAGAAAGTAGGCAGGTGGATTGCTTGATTAAGAGACACCCTGGATATCACTTTTGGCATGAATGAAGGATTGGTCCTTAGAAAGACTCTGTCCTGATGAAAAATGAGAAAGGGAGGTACTGCCATGAGGGCCTGTATCTCCGAGACTCTTCTAGCTGAGGTAACTGCCAACAGGAAAACCGTTTTCCAGGAGAGAAATTGCATTTCTGTAGATACTGCTGGTTCAAAAGGAGGAAGAGTTAATTTTTCCAAGATGTAATTGAGGTCCCATGCAGGAACTGGTTGTTTTCTGGGAGGTTTGATATTCTTTATCCCTCTTAGAAACTGTCTTAGCAAGGGATGCGAGAACACAGGTGGGTAACAGTTGTATTTTGCTGAGATTGCTGAAGCGTGAATTTTAATGGAAGAATAGGAGAGGCCACTATGAAACATTTCTGCCAAGTATTCTAATATCTGTGGTATGCTCATTACTGATGCATCCTGTCCCTTGTTGGCATTCCAGATGATGAATCTCTTCCACTTGGCCGCATAGGTTTTTCTGGTGGAAGGTCTGCGTGCTCCCAGCAAGATTTCTTGAACTCTTTCGGAGAGAGAATTATGGGTCAAAGTCATGGAACCCTCCAAGCTGTCAGCTGCAAAGTTTGCAGGTTTTGATGAACAGTCCTGTAATTGTGCTGAGTTAGGAGCAGAGGCCCTTGAGGCAAGGGCCACGGTTTGGTGCGAGTTATGCTCAGTAGTAATGGATACCAGTGCTGCCTTGGCCAGTCTGGAGCTATCAAAATTCCTGTTGGTTGTTCTGCTTTGATCTTCAGTAACACCTTGGTCAGTAATGGTAGAGGAGGGAATGCATAAATTGTTAGGGAATTCCAGCTGAAGGAGAGAGCATCCGTTCTCCAGGCTAGAGGATGGTGCGTCCCTGAGCAGAACTTCTCCAGGTGATGATTGAGATGAGAAGCAAAGAGATCTATGTCTGGTCTTCCCCATGCACTTGTTATCTGTGAGAAAATGTGTGGATGCAGCATCCATTCGTGTGGATCCAAGAAATTTCTGCTCAACCTGTCCGCCAGAACATTGTCCTTGCCCAGAACAAACTGGGATTGCAAGTGGATGTTTAATTTCAGGGCTTTTTCCCAAAGAGTCATTGTTAGTCTGCAGAGGGGATACGAATGCGTGCCTCCTTGCTTGTTTATATACCACATGACAGTGGTGTCTGTCCTTATTAGCAGATGACCTTGTTGAAGAGATTTTCCTAAGGGCTCTATTGCATGCATCACTGCCAACATCTCTTTTTGATTTATGTGCAGATGCATTTCCATGGGAGTCCATTGCCCTTGAATGTATCTGCCCTCCATGTGCGCCCCCCATCCATGATCTGAGGCATCTGTTGTAATGGTTTGACTTGCTTGAGCTTTGTTGAAAGACATGCCTTTGTTTAAATGACTTGCTTGGGCCCACCACAAAAATTCCCTTTGCAGGCAAGGAATGAGTGGTATTACGTCTTCTAGGTTGTGGCTGTGTTGAGACCATAAGCTTTTTAGGTACCATTGTAGCTTTCTCATGTGTAGTCTTGCCAGAGGGATCAGAAGAATGCAAGATGCCATGAATCCCAGGGCCTGCAGGATTTTCCTTGCGGTCAGCTGGGTGAGCTTTGCTAGGTTTTTGAAGTAATCTGGTAAATGCTCTTGTTTCTCCTCTGTGAGGAAAACCATTTGTGATTGTGTGTCCAGTTTTGCTCCTAGAAAAATAATCTGTTGGGATGGCAATAGTCTTGATTTTTGAATGTTGACTGTGTATCCCAAGGCCTGTAGCAATTGAATGTCATAGTCCAAGTTTCTTATCAAGGTTTGTTTGCTGTCTGCTTGTATAGGGCAGTCGTCCAGGTAAGGGTATATTTGAATCCCCTGGAGCCTGCAATGTGCAACTACTGATGCCAGGCATTTCGTGAATACTCTGGGCGCAGTAGATAAGCCAAACGGCAATGCTGAGAATTGATAATGCTCTGACCCTGCAAGAAATCTGAGGTATCTTCTGCAACTGTGTCTGATTGGGACATGCAGGTATGCCTCCTTGAGGTCCAGAGTAACCAGCCAAGACCCCTTGTCCAGCATGGGAAGGAGTTGCTGTAACGTCAGCATTTTGAATTTTGGCACATTGAGAAAAGTGTTTAGAGCGGACAAGTCCAATATAGGCCTCCATTGCTTTTCTTTTCTTGGAACAAGGAACAGTCTTGAATAGAATCCCTGGCCTTGTTCCTGAGGAGGAACCTTTTCTATTGCTTTTATTTGCAACAGCTTTGAAACTTGTATGAGAGCCTCTGCCCTTTGATTTTGTGGCAGGTTTGGCATGCCTTGTCTCGTTGGTAAGGTATGGAAGTGGAACCTGTAACCTTTGTCTATTATTATGTCCAGAATCCATTTGTCCTTGGTTAAAATGTGCCAGTTCTTTGAGAATAAGGATAATTTTCCGCCTAGAGGTGCTTCTCTTTGAGCCCTGGTCGGCGGTGTGAAAGTCATGTCATTGTGATTGTCCCTGTGGTGCAGCTGAAAGTACAGTTTTGTACCTACCATAAATGTAGATGTTCGAAGATCCACATTGCTGCAGTCCTTACTTATGGGGGTAGTCCGCTGTCCTCGGTCGGCCCGAATACCAAAGTATTAGGCTGACGTCGGTCATGGCGATCTGACAGCAGAGCGCCAGGGTATAAAGGCGCATGACCGACGTCATATCCACAGTCTTTTCTTGCCCCAGATGTCAGAAGGCCAAACAAGAAAGGCCACAGCCAAAAACAGAATACCTCCCAAAAACATGCCCAATAACAACCATCACCTAAAGCATAGAACCATGTCAAACTACAGTGGGGAAGGAGGGAGGGCAATGTGGATCTTCGAACATCTACATTTATGGTAGGTACAAAACTGTACTATGTTCTTCATCTCACATTGCTGCAGTCCTTACTTATGGGTAGAATCCCAAAGCAACGGGAAAGGGAGGATGGTAAAAATCATAAAGCATTAGGGGCTGCTAAAATGCCCTGTAAAATTGCAGTGGCAAATCCAGCCCTAGACTTAGAATAAAGAGGAAGGTGGTAATGTTTAGAAAAAGTATGCACTGAACTCCAAGTAGCTGCCTCCAAAATATCTTTTGCAGCTACCCCCCTTAGAAAGGCAGTAGAAGTGGCAATAGCACTAGTGGAATGAGGCCTGATTCCAGCCGGAATCTCCTTACCATGATGGGAATAACAGAAAGAAATACAAAACCCAATCCATTTAGAAATAGTTTGTTTTGAAACAGGTTTACCCTGAGAACCCAAAGCAAAAGAAACAAACAACTGCTGAGACTGTCTGAACTCCTTGGTTCTGCTCAAATAATAACGCAACTGCCTGTGAATATCCAAAGTATGCAAAATTTTCTCCCCTTTATTTTGGGGGTTTGCATAAAAAGTAGGCAAATGAATAGTTTGGTTTAAGGCCACACTAGAAACCACTTTAGGCATAAAGGAAGGATTAGTACGCAAAGATACCCTATCCTTATGAAAAATCAGGAAAGGTTCCACTGCCATGAGGGCCTGTAATTCAGAAACCCTTCTTGCAGAGGTAATGGCCAACAAAAAAGCAGTTTTCCATGATAAATACTTTAACTCGGCAGTAGCTGCAGGCTCAACAGGTTGTAGAGTAAGTTTTTCCAACACAAAATTGAGATCCCAAGCAGGAGTAGGAGCTCTACGTAGGGGTCTTATATTCTTTGCCCTCTAAGAAATTGCTTAAACAAAGGATGAGAGAATAAAGGAGGGTCACAATCATAGTGAGCAGAAATGGCTGCAGCATGGACCTTTATCGAGGAGAAAGACAAACCCTTGTCCAATAACTCAGTAAGATATAGAAGAGCAACACTTAAATCAGGTTTGGAGACATCAAAGTCCTTTCCTTTGCTCCAAATAAAAAATCTCCTCCATTTATCAGCAAACTTTCCTGGTACTAGGCCTCCTGGCCTCCAAAATAACATTCAAAACTTGTTGTGGAAGCGGAGACCCTCCAGAGTCTAAAACAGAATATGCCAGGCTGTTAGATGCAGAGACTGAATCTTGACATTGAGGAAGTGATTGCCCTCTTGTGACAAAAGGTGCGGAATCAAAGGCAGAGGCCATGGAGGTTCTCGTACTAAACTCCTCAGTAGTGGGTACCAGTGTTGTCGAGGCCAATCCGGCGCTATCAAAATCATGGTTGGCTTGTCTTGTCTGGCCTTCAAAAGTACCTTGGGAAGAAGAGGCAGAGGTGGAAAGGCATATACATGCAGATTGTTCCAACTGAATGATAGAGCGTCCACCTTCCAAGCTGTGTGATGAAACATTTTGTGCAAAACTTTGGCAACTGGTAATTTAGTGGAGAAGCGAACAGATCTATGTCTGGAGTTCCCCATAACACTGTCAACTTTTGAAATACACGAGGATCCAATTTCCACTCGTGAGGATCCACTATTTGTCTGCTCAACACATCTGCTAAGGAGTTCTGTGCTCCTGGTAGAAACCTTGCCTGAAGATTGAGGTGTAAATTGAGAGCAATCTCCCACAAAATCATCGCTTGCCTGCAAAGAGGGTATGAATGGGTTCCCCCTTGCTTGTTGATGTACCACATGACAGTAGTGTTGTCTGTTTGAATCAACACCTGCCCTGGGTGAAGTAAATCTTTGAAAGCCATCAATGCAAACTGGACTGCTAACATTTCCTTCAAGTTGATATGCAAATGTTGGAGTTTGACAGGCCACGTGTCTTGCACCCATTTTCCATTGAGGTGTGCTCCCCAAGCCTTGTCCGAGGCATCTGTCGTTAGAATCTGACTCTGGCCGGGTCACAGAGAGTCCCTTGTTTAGGTGACATTCCTGAGCCCACCACAAAAACTCCTTCTGAATGCAAGGTATTATCTGAATGACAGTGTCTAGATCTTGGCAGTGCTGTGTCCATACATTTTGAGATACCATTGTAGCTTCCTCATATGCAATTTGGCATTGGGAAGCACCAGAATACAAGATGCCATGAACCCCAAGGCTTGAAGGACTGTCCTTGCAGTCAGCCTGGACTGTAGAGACATTTGATGGAAATAAAGAGAAAGGCTTCTTTGTTTGTCCGGGTCAAAAGCCATCTGGGAAGCTGTATTCAGTCTCACACCCAGAAAGCACATGTCCTGAGAGGGTACTAGACTGGACTTTGTTTCGCTCACAGAATACCCTAGGCATCTTAACACTGCCATCACATACTGTAGATGATGAAGAAGTTCGCCTTGTCTTGTGCAATAATCAGGCAATCGCCCAAATAAGGATAAATCTGTATTCCTCTTAGTCTGAAAAAGGCTATCACTGGAGCCAGAACCTTTGTGAACACTCTGGGCAGTAGATAAGCCAAAGGGCAATGCAGAGAACTGATAATGTAAATTTCCAGCCAACGCAGGTACCTCCTGCAACTGGGCCTGATAGGAACATGAAGGTAAGCCTCTTTGAGATCCAGAGTAACCATCCAGTGATCTTTTCCCAACAGAGGTAAAAGTTGTTGTAAAGTCAGCATCTTGAACTTTGGAATGTCCAGGTAAGTGTTGAGGATAGATAAATCCAAAATCGGTCTCCACGTGTTCCCTTTGGAACTAGAAACAGGCGAGAATAAAATCCTAGGCCCACTTCTGACAGAGGAACTGGCTGTATAGCTCCCATTTGAAGAAGTAAAGAAATCTGTTTGTGAGCCTCTATCCTTTGCCGAGGAGGAACGTCTGGCATGCCTTTGAAAGGAGGCATGGTATGGAAATAGAACTTGTAACCTCGGTTTATAATGTCCAATACCCATTTGTCCTGGGTGACTAAACGCCAATTTTGCTTGAAAAGAGCCAACTTTCCTCCCAAAGGAGCTGCCAGGCAAGAAGAATCTGGCAGCTGAAAATGCAGGTCATTGGGCCTGTTTACGAAAGGACTGGCCCCTGCCCTCGCCAGCAGATTGAGCAGGCGAACTCCATTGTCTAGACCTGAATGTACTCTGAGCTCCTACCACGCCTAGATCTACCCCTAGACTGAGAATCAGAAGAAGGGTACGTCCATCCCTTAGTAGGCCAATTTCTACTAAACTTTGGAGGTTGTACCTGCAAAAAATCTTTAACAGTCTGCATAGACTTAGCCTTGTCTTCCATTTTCTTTAAGACTGACTCCACAGGAGGACCAAACAAAACTTCAGACTGTAAAGGGGCATCCAGAATTCTAGTCTTAACATGCTCAGACAAATTCTGATCCTTAAGCCAGGCGTGCCTACGAATAACTGAACCAGTGGCAGCCACCCTAGAAGAAGCCTGTAAAGCATCAAAACCACACTGCAAAGAGTGCTTACCCACCTGTTCAGAGACATGCACTAAATCCTGCAATTCTTTACACTCTATGCCCTCTGCCAAAGCATCCACTTTAGATCTTAGCTGAGAAAGGAGGAAATTCTGATACTTCAACATATGAAACTGGCAATTTAAAGCTCTCATTGCTAAAGTAGAAGAGGTATATACCTTCTTACCCCATCTATCCAAAGCTCTAGCTTCCTTATCCAGAGGAACCGGATTCTTTACAACAGAGGCTCTAACACCCTTAGGCCCCTGACTAATAGTTTCTGGGTCCGCCCTAGGACTCTTATACAGATATTTATGAGCCTCAGGCACCCTGTAATACCTGTCCGGTTTAACTGGAGCAGGAGGCACAGAATCTGGATTAAGGGAAGCTTCCGAGAAAACATCTGAAACAACATCCAAAACCGGAGGTATAGCTAAGGGTCTATGCTGTGGTAAAAACAAGAACTCCCTAAGTCTCTTCCGTGAATCAGAGAAATCCTGTCCTTCCCACTTAAAATGCTCCCTCATGGAATGTAGAGTTTCTGAAAAGGAAAAATCCTCTGGAGGAGAAGCAGAAGGAGTGGAATCCTCTGCATCAGAATCAGAATAAGGAGGAAAATCTTGAATGTCTTCAGCAGAAGACTCTGAATCATCTGAGGCCTGCTCCAAATTTCCCAACTCTGGCTCCATCCTGGGCCTCTTATCAGGAGGGGGCATAGAACCTCTAATTAAAGTAATCAAATCCTCTGCCATTTTAAGCATGTGCTTTTTAGGCACAGACCCTGAAGAACCAGTACTGACAGCAGAGGAAGGCAAAACAGACCTGCCCTTAGAAGGAGCCTTAGTAATAGTAGCAGAAGGCCTAACCACCTTAGGCATAGAAGGGAGAACAGTAACCTGAGAGGCCCCTTCAGCCTGACCTGACTCCTGAGAGACCACATCTTGTAAAATCAAAGTTTCCCCCTGGGACTCAACAGAAACTTCAGCCGGATCCACCTGTTCAGCTGTAGCTTCTAAAGGTCCGGCGTCCGAAACGGACGAATCATCCTGCCTAGGCTTTAAAGATTTGTCTTTGCGCTTAGTAGAAGCGGCCGAAGATCCGGCATATTATAATTACACCTCTTGCCAAAGACTAACCTAGCGCAATCTAACCTCCGCTTTATAGTGCGCTTATTAAACCTAGCACAAATCGACACCCACGCCGTGCTCCGTCCCAAACAAGGAATACAAAGTGAGTGGTAATCCCTATGCGGTATCTGTTTCCCACAAGAAATACAATTATTCACTTTTTCTGACATCCGTAAGTAACTGAGGCAAGAAAAACAAAATATTCCCCAACGGCGTACTTAGCCCAACTTGGTATCGGTCTGAAACTCCGAAAACGAAAAATTTCAGAACGCCGAACAGCACTTGCAACACTGCTTCTGCATCGGACCATGCGGCAAAAAAGACTGAGGATATGACGTCGGTCATGCGCCTTTATACCCTGACGCTCTGATGTCAGATCTAGGCGCCCATGACCGACGTCAGCCTAATACTTTGGTATTCGGGCCGACCGAGGACAGCGGACTACCCCCATAAGTAAGGACTGCAGCAATGTGAGATGAAGAACATCTCCCTGCGCCACTTCTCTGATTTGGTGGTTGCCATTGGCGGCCCCTGTAGGAGCCTCGGTATTTCCCTCTACCACGAGCACGCCTGTTTTTTCCCCTTTGAAACTTGTCAGTGTCTGGAAAGGACCAATTCTTCGAAGGCCAATTCCTGCTGAATCTAGGTGGCTGTACCTGGAGGAAATCCTTGACTGTCTGTACTGATTTTGCCTTTTCCTCAATAGACTTCAACACATCCTGTGCATTAGCACCAAAAAGCTTCTGTTTTTCCAGAGGTGCATCCAGGAGCTTTACTTTAACATGGTCTGGCAGTGGCTGTTCTTTCAGCCAAGCATGTCTACGTGTAACGGCCCCTGCCATAGCTGCCATACATGAAGCTTCCAATGCATCATAACCACACTGAAGAAAATGATTGCTAACCTGCTGAGTGTTATGAACCAAATCCTGCAATGCCTTTTTATCTATAGGCTCAGAAGAGGCTAACTTTTTCTGCAAATCATCCATTAAGTAATCCTGGTACTGAAACATATGAAAAAGACAGTTAAGTGACCTCATAGCAAGGGTGGAAGAGGTATAGACTTTTTTGCCCCATCTCTCCAGGGACCTAGCTTCCCTGTTTGCAGGCAGAGGGTTTTTGGCCGAGGAAGTAGCCACTCCTTTGGGCCCTTGTGAAATAGTTTCTAGATCCACAGAGTGGGCCTTAAAGAGATGCTTATGAGTTTCAGGAACCCTGTAATATCTGTCTGGCTCGACAGGAGCAGGAGGGAGAGAATCAGGGGAAGCACTGGAGTCTGAGTATACATCATCTAGGACATCCAACACTGGAGGAATAGCTAAAGGTCTGTGCTGGGGTAGCTTAAGGAAGGTACGTAGACTTTTCCTGAAGTCAGAAAATTCCTGACCCTGCCACTGAAAATGTTCTCTCATGGAGTGGAGAACTTCACCGAAAGAAATATCCTCTGGAGGAGAGGCAGAAGGAATTGATTCCTCAGCATCAGAGTCCTCGTAGGCCTGGAAGGATTCTTCCTGGGTATCTGAGTGCTCTGAATCCCCAGAGGCTTAATCCAAAGAGAAGGTATCTGTCTGCTCAGTTCTAGGCCTTTTATCTGCAGGTGGCTGAGAACCTCTGTCTGGATGCGGCTGAGAACCTCTGATAAGAGAGATTAGATCTGCAGCTAGAGTCATAATCTGTTTATCAGTAGAGGGGCCCTGGGAAATAGATTTAGGATGGGCCTTAGCCTGGCTGGCAGCATTAGCATGTGTGAAGGCCTTGATGGACATGGAGACCGGAGGCCTAGCTGCCCCACGTGCAGGGGTAACTTTATCCACAGGTATGGTGTCATGTAAAACTAGAGGTTCGGTTTCGGGAGGAAAATCAACAACTGGCACCGGGGAAATCTCCGGGACCGAAGTACGCGTTAAAGCGGTGTCGTCGGCCTGGAGCGGTTGAATTACCGCCTCCGAAGAGACCGATGCACTCGCAGAGGCCTTAGGTGTGGTATTGGTGGACGACGCGGGCCGAGGATGTCGGTCCCGGTCCTTGCGTTTTTTGGTAATATGTGCTGTCGGTTGTTCCGACGGCATGATATAAGCTTAAGTATCGCCAAAAAAGTCTTTGGCAAATTCTGCCCGGCGCCTGAGTGTGCGCTTGTTAAAGCAAGCACAGGCAGCACAGGCCGAGACGTCGTGGTCTGGGCCCAGGCAGGGAAAGCAGTAAGAATGGAAGTCCTTATGAGGTATTTGTTTACCACAAGACAAACAATTATTAACTTTTTCAATTTTTTCTGACATCGGCTGAGGCAAGAAAAATGTTCCCCAATGGGGTACTTAGCTTTTAGATGACTTCGGTAACTGAAAACACAGGAGCTGACTGACCGGCACTTGCGAACTGCTTCTGCTTCAGGCACCGCGCGGCAAGAAAGACTGAAGAAGATGGCGTCAGCGGATGCCTTTATACCCCAGCCGCTCTGACGTCGGGGAGGAGGCGACATCAGCCGACGCTGGACCCAGACTTTGGAATCCGGCCGACCGAAGGGCTGCCTGAGGCAGGACAACCCATATGTCAGGACTGCAGTTGCATTCTTGAAGGACATCTGGGTAGGATCTAGTGTCTGTAGGTCCCCAATGTCTTTGTTTATGAGCTCCATTATCATCCTCTCCATAGCCTTGCAGACTAAGCTAGTCAGGCTTATGGGGCGATAGTTTCCAAGGTCCGTGGAGGCTCCACCTTTGTGGAGTGGGACCACTGTTGCTGTACGCCATTCTGTGGGCACATATCCTGTAGTGAGGCTGAGATTGTACAGCTGTTTTATTTGAGGGATTAGTTCTTCTTGGAGTTCATGTGGGACGCAACCCGGGACGCCATCTGGTCCCATGGAAGCAGTGTTTTTTGCTTTGGAGAGGGCAGCCTTCACCTGAGCATCAGAGATGTTTGGGAGGCAGCCCTCTGCCGGGATAGATGCTTGCTCTTTTTTTGGGGGGGGGAGGGGGTGGAGAAGTTTGCACTGAACCTGACTGCCAGGATATTGGCGATGTCTGTGGGTTCAGTGTATTTTTTGTCGTTTAGAATCAACTCAGAACAAGTCTGGGAGTTGCATCCCAGGTTCTTAACATAACTGAAAAAAGCCTTACGATTGTCTTTAGTGTCCTGAGCAATTTTTCTCTCGAAGCTGGCCTTGGAGGATTTTATGAGGGATCGTAATTTTTTGCTAGTACTGATCAGTGATGCCTTCCCTATTAGGGATTTTGTTCTATCATGTAGTATCTTCCTCCTTCTGTTGTATAGTTTAAATATGGCTGGGGTCCACCAGACTGGACGCCTGCCTTTGGATGTTTGGGTTTTGGTTTTGTTTGGGATAGCATGATCCATGCATTCCTGGAGATGTCGATAGAATGCGTTTATATAGGATTCTGCAGTTTGGGCCATAGTTTCCACTGGCCCTGGGGCCTTGAAAGATTCCACTTCAGTTTTGAGAAGTGAGAAGTTTGCTTTTGAGAAGTTTTTCACTGTGGTTTTCTGGGCTGGGGGTGGGGTTGGGATGTGGACATCCAGTGAAATTAATTTATGGTCTGATCTTACCAATGAGGGATATACTTCAGGTGTGGAGCATAGAGTCCCCATGTTG